>NC_141828.1:977500-1030000 GCF_982586985.1 Callionymus lyra
GTTCAGAGCTTGTTGATAAGAATGACTGGACTCTTCTATTATGGGATTGTCTGCTGTCATCACGGCTCTGGAAACCTGACTCGGCTGTTTGCGAGTCCCGGGATGAACAAGCAGGATTAGTCCAGACACGACGAGGACGCCGAGCATCGCAACAAAGTCTTTGAGTCTCGATCCTCAGCCATGTTTTGACATTGTGTTCCAAGTGTGGGCCGTAAATCTTCAGCCATGGCATTTTGAAGACCCCTCGTTGTGATTGAGTCGCACTTAATATACACATATTATAATGCGTGAAGTATAAAAACAACACTTCTAATGAGATGCTTCAATGAAATCTTTATTTATATTCTGAAGGTGCGAAGATAAAGGACCGGCTCATCCAAACACAAGCCATGAAGACATCCGACCTCCGACGCTGCAGAGATGCCGGCAGCTATATTTGGGAGTAAATAGGTCATTGACAAACGTCGAGACAACAGCCGGAGTTTTGGCAAACGCACGACCATAAACGCGGTGATCAGTGTGTAAGTGTCTCCACCCTCGGCACCGAGCGCCGCGGCTTTAATTTGTCCACTTTTATGATCTATCAAAGAGACAAGATGGCCGTTATGTCCAGCCAAATTCACGAGACGTGCCCAAATAGCCTCTTGACCTTATGAGCGAGGAGTTTATAGCTCTGGGAAAACCTCGTCGGAGCTGCGGCCAAAGCGTCCGCCGATTGTTTACCTCTGTAAACATTGAAATTATAGATCATGTGACAATGTGATTCACTTTTGAAAACATTAAAACCGGTCGACTGTCGTCGTTTCACTGCCGACTCCTGGAGCCAAACTAAATCAGGCGACATTCAATATTTATAATACATACAGTACTAAATATTTAAATATGTTTAAAGTCTACGTCTGATTCTGACTTCACGTCTGGTACCACAATTTTTTTTTTTTTTATTGGAAAATGACTTTTCAGATGACGGTGAGGAGGCAGTTGCGATATATCGTAGTGTTCCAGACTGATAAGGCTACGAAACTGCCTGTAGTTTTTGTAACTTTAATTGATCAAAAAAACCTCTCTGTCCATCATCATGTGTTTGTTTCTTCTCGTCTGGATTATTGTAACAGCTTATTTTCATGTCTAAACCAGAAGAATCTTCTCGCCTGCAGTTCATACAAAACTCTGCAGCCAGAATTCTGAGCGGCTCTAGTAGAAGAACTCACATTTCCGAGATTTTTTTTGCAGGGGGTTTTTCTGAATGTAACCCCCGCGATAAACGAGGGACCGTTGATTAAAAGATTGAAAAAGATTGCAGAAAAAGAGCAGATAAGAAAATAAAAATAAAGTGATCGGAGGACTCGGAGTAGACTTGTCCACGTTCAGAAGAGTCAGAGGATCAGGATACTTCATGGCCGCCTCGCTGACGAGGGGTTCAGGGTATATATGTTCCACAGGTCGGATACCACCGGAAAGACCCACGATGTGATGGAAACACTGTGTCCCTGAAGGTGTAAAGAATTTCAAGATAACCCTAATTCTGTAATTCCTATCTTGGAATTAAAACAACCCTCACAAATACAAGATGGACCTTTGACCTTATCTTCAAAACAAATGCTTACATGGCATCCACACATGAAATCGTGAGATGTATGTAACAAGTATCTCTTTCCAACTATCCGTCCAAACCAATGAAATATGAAAGAAACACCTCGTGTCCCATTATCTTTCTTCTGAGTGAGTCAATTAATATCTGGACATATATGAACAGAAACAGTCCTGTGAACAGAACGTGTTCGTGCTGTCGCCTAGTGATGATGTCACTTCCTGGTGCGAGGATAATGGTGGACAGGAGAAGTGGTTCATCGAAATAGTGGCGATAGTACGTCAGATCGTTACATTGTTGATTATTAGACTTAAAGAAAAGTACATTTAGATATCATAAACATTCAAATGACCGCGTTCACACCGTGAACGAAGAGGTCGACGCAGATTCTGAAGGAGTGGAAATCAAGATCTTTTGTTTTTGTATTGCTTACTTGTCCACTGAGAAGGTAATACTGATTAATTCGCAATGACAAAGAAAATGGAATAAACAGCAAATGAGTAACGATCGGGAAGTGACAGAACAAACAGAATCTTGGAAACAATTTTTTTTGATTAATGAAATGTTTAATGTGCTGTTCATTAACTCATCAAAACTATTTTAAAAATACAATCTGCAGGATGTCATGTCATCCCAGACACATTCCGACCACTTCATCTTCTGACAGGATTTAATTCATACAGTTATACTTTAGAACTCACTCCTGCCTTCACGCGCACGAGTGACCAAGAATTAGATTATATCCTACATATATTCTCACACGTGCATATTAGACCTGCCAATAAAAAGACAATAAGAAGTAAATCAGACAGATTACATTTAAGAAGCATCAGTAGGAAAGATCTTAGACACAATTTTGATTACACAGCGGCTCAATTATTTAATAACTTCTTTGTCTCAAGAGTTGAAGCTTAATTTACACACAAAGAGAAAACTCTCACGTGACTCTTGTCAGAGACAACTTTTGGTTTCATGTATATCGGAGTAATCAGGATATCATTTATTTTTTTTATCCCTTTGGAAGGAGCTCCAGTTTAAAAAGAATTTTGAGTCGATGAAAAGGTTGAGGCTCTGCTCAGTCAAGCGTCTTCTGTGTTATTCATCTTCTTCAAAGTGGTGTTGAAAGCCGCACGTTGCCTCCTAATTTAGCGAGACACTTTGGAATCACGGACCGAGCGCCACTGGATCTGAATCACCTCTTTTAGTTTAGAGAGCCATTAACAGCAAGTGCACCGCGGAAAAAAAAGTGTGCAGGAGGTAATGAAATCCAGGAGCCACGACACTTAGCTCCCTCTGCAGTTACAGCCCCAACATGGCTGCCAGCTCAGCATCTCGGGGTCCGAGAGGAACCCTAGATGGTGTGAAATATCGGTGTCTCTGTCTTTGCGTGGAAGGATCTCTTTAGCTCCGGCCATGAAGTCGCCTCTTCGGCCCGTTTGGTGCTATTTCCCCATCGGGGGGTCGGACTGCTGTACGTATATATTTATCTTTGACACACGCAGTTGTCAATTTGATAAATGATTTAGTCGTTGGAAAGTATCAGCTGTGAATTTAAAAGTAGCATCAAGTCCAGTCAGCTATTAATTCCCCGTTGTGAGTCAAATTCTTAAACTCAAATGTCGGGGCGCTCGCGGTACTTATGATGTCAGGACGCTCTGCTCAGTTCACTTTTATAAGTGTGTAGTCTCATCACAGTGAAACATAGAAGAGAATATTAAGTCACAACCTTTAGAGAGTCATCAGTACAGTGTCGGCTTCACACCTGACTTTATAAACATAGCTTGAAAGTATTGGTTCTGCAATGAAACTGTTATACCAGCAACATTTTCACTTAGGAAATGCTTGTTAAAATGTTTTTTAACCTTACTTACACCATATGACCCTGGTCTAGAAAGGCGCTATATAAATAGACATTATTATTATTATTATTATTATTATTATATATGCTTTGAGTTGCTTAGAATGATCATGATCCAATTGATCAAATATTATCACCTGAGGTTGCTGTTGAGCTGATTATCCTTTAGATTTTCAGCAACAGATGATTCGACTGTATTGTTATTACCTGCTGCGATATTTCTCTCCGTCAATCTGCGAGCAAAGGAACATGTGAAGATATTTTGATAGAAGTGTCTCTTTCCAGGACATGTCCTCTTTCGGTGGGCTGTCTCAAGTGTCCTGGTTAAGTGTCTCTTTGGGAATTCACTAGGTAAGTATAACGGAGTTAGAAACACATAAACAACATTTAACCGGACCTGAGAAAACCCTCAAAATTGAGTTATGACTCCACTTGACGTAGCAGTGTCCTCTTTAATGGGACTCCAGAATAGGGTCACCCTACCATAAGGGAACAGGTTTTTCTGGTTTTCTGGATAACCATCTGGATCAAGGAATCTTCTGAAGGATTGGTCACTCTCTGTACAGCTGCTGCTCTTCTCAGAACAATTTGCAACGATGATCAAAGAAAACAGTCCAATTGTGTTCTTTATCTCTCATAGTTCAAGAGTTGCTCAACAGTTCCGAAACCACTTGAATACCAAAGTTATTCTGCATCCTTGACCTCACGTCCTCATAGCGGACCAACAGTGTATCAAACAATTTTCAAATAAAGTGTAAACCAGCTGATTGGTGCATATGTTCTCACCCCGTATGCTCTTATAGTTCCCCCCCCCCTCTTTGAAAACAACTGACCAAGACAAGGAATCAGATCAACAGTAAAATGTTTAGGTATCTGGTTGTAAATAGTAATGATGTGTTGATGAAGCTTCATGATACAGTGTCATTATCTTCAGAGTCCACTAGATGGTAGTGATGTGTTGATGAAGCTTCATGAAACAGTGTCATTATCTTCAGAGTCCACTAGATGGTAGTGATGTGTTGATGAAGCTTCATGAAACAGTGTCATTATCTTCAGAGTCCACTAGATGGTAGTGATGTGTTGATGAAGCTTCATGAAACAGTGTCATTATCTTCAGAGTCCACTAGATGGTAGTGATGTGTTGATGAAGCTTCATGAAACAGTGTCATTATCTTCAGAGTCCACTAGATGGTAGTGATGTGTTGATGAAGCTTCATGAAACAGTGTCATTATCTTCAGAGTCCACTAGATGGTAGTGATGTGTTGATGAAGCTTCATGAAACAGTGTCATTATCTTCAGAGTCCACTAGATGGTAGTGATGTGTTGATGAAGCTTCATGAAACAGTGTCATTATCTTCAGAGTCCACTAGATGGTAGTGATGTGTTGATGAAGCTTCATGAAACAGTGTCATTATCTTCAGAGTCCACTAGATGGTAGTGATGTGTTGATGAAGCTTCATGAAACAGTGTCATTATCTTCAGAGTCCACTAGATGGTAGTGATGTGTTGATGAAGCTTCATGAAACAGTGTCATTATCTTCAGAGTCCACTAGATGGCGTATCTTTCTGTTTTGAACAACTTTTCTAATGAAACATCACATCATTAGACCCTGAATGTGTCACAACGGCTCACATTTCTTCAGAAATTCCACCTTTACTCAGAAATTGCAGTTGAAATTTGCGCTTCCAGTTCATTGATCGTTGAAATATGTCACTGAGCATCAGTTCGACCGCCGTGAAAGAAAAGATCTCACTACATGTGCGTCACATCGAGCGTAAAAAACCTCAAGACAAACATTCCTGACACTTCTTCGACTGTAAGGGTGTCACTGAAGGTCCAGGACGTCCTGAACAATGTTTATCGTGAGCTCATGACGTGGCGAGCGACGGACGTCCTGACGGATTAAAGCTAAAAAGACGAGCTCATCTCCACCAGGCTTCTGCTGCGTCAGCGCTTCTGCCGGTCGAGGTGTTAAAGAGTCGCAGCAGATCCGCGCTGGTGTGAGTCACATGAGCTCTTCTGCTCAGACCGCCCGAGGATTTGGGTTTAAGTAGGAGCCGAGTCATCCGGGCCAGAGGTGACTTACACTTAACGATTTATGTCAGAAAATAATTCTTTCACATCTTCCAAGTTGCTGAGCAGAACTTCACGTTAACTCACAAGACTTATCATTTAAAGCACCACTATGTAACATTTTGAAGTGATAACGTTTTTTATCCATTATTTTCATAAGGATGCTTTCCACTCCATAACTCTACCTCGGGGAATAACCACCGAGCCTACATGTCAACCACACTGTTCCCACAGTAGTGTGTGAGCCACGATGTTTTCATAGAACTGAGAGACTTAATGAAGGTCAATTAGAAACTATCATCTTGTTGTCTTGTTGGCGCATATTGAGCTTTTTAAGACAAATCTGTTACACTGTTCAGACACTAGAGGGAGACTTCACTTACGGGGTTTCAGACTTGTGCTGTGTCTCAAATCAAATACTTCTCTTAGTATACTAGAAGTTAGTATGCATCAGGATAGTGTACGTACTAACTAGTAACTAATCCTCCACAGATAGTATGTCTCAAATCACATACTTCTCTTAGTATACTAGAAGTTAGTATCATCAGGATAGTGTACGTACTAACTAGTAACTAATTCTCCACAGATAGTATGTCTCAAATCAAATACTTCTCTTAGTATACTAGAAGTTAGTATCATCAGGATAGTGTACGTACTAACTAGTAACTAATCCTCCACAGATAGTATGTCTCAAACATACTTCTCTTAGTATACTAGAAGTTAGTATCATCAGGATAGTGTACGTACTAACTAGTAACTAATCCTCCACAGATAGTTTGTCTCAAATCAAAACTCTGCTGCTACACACTAACAGGAAATGACGCGACAGCTTCTTCTTCTACTACTATTTAACGATGATTTCAAGCAGCTGTAGGAACACTGTCGCCACCTGCTGGCAGCACGTTTTGCAAGTTTGGAAAAAGAAATAAAGAAAAAATATGAGAATTGAAATATTTGCGAGATATTTACGCTGGTATCAGCACCGAAGACGTGTCATCCTCCTACTGCTGCTGAAAATACACCTGTAAGTATATGAATATATATTCATATATATACATAACTTCCGTTTACAACATCACTAAGATGGAGCAGTTTAGGATAGATAGTATCCATCGATCCATACTTAGTTTTGTGGGCGTTTTAGTGACAATCTAGTGTGTATGGAGCACTACATTTACATACTAAGAACTGAGACGCACTTATGCACTAAAAATACTAACTTTGAGTACACAAGTATGCGATTTGAGACACAGCACTAAACATACAAGGAGCCAGTTTTAGTTGTGCGTCAGAAAAATTGAATATTTACCGAACTGTGACAGGAAATGTGAGCTGATCCATCAAACTTTTTGTTTTCCCATCAAATATGTTTCCTTCATCGTCAGTTTCAGTCTCTTTGGAAGTCTCTGTACAATATCAGTTTCTTATCTTATCTTAAACACTGGCAACTTTAACTGTCATAATTCTAAACATTAACATACATTTCCTTTGACTTGAAGCGAACCGTCGGTCGGGCCACGGTGAACAAGATTAGATTATTTGGTTGTTTTCTAACAACGTTAAAAGCACTTTTACTGTCAAGTACTGACAGTTTGTACTACAATAACAGAGGTTATTATGAAGGACGATAAATGACTTATGTATAAATAAATAAATGTATAAATATGGAATAAAATGTATAGCTAGGTAACAAAATGTGTAAACATATAAATACATTTATGGATAAATATCAATATGTCAAAATGTCAAAATGTCAAAATAAATTCTGATTTAATTTTTAAAAATGAGTTGATGGAATCGATCCTTGACATCTGGGTCAAGGGGCAAGAACTCTACCCCTGAGTTACATGATCTGGTTCTGTTTCATTCATTCATTCATTAAGGTCCTGCTTGTTCAAAAAATTGTTTGCTAAGATTTCAGAGAAGATTCTTCATCTGTTCCTGCAGCGTCGATGCTTTAGACCAGTTTCTTCAGGAGCGAAAGTTTCGAGATCGACATCAATTTATTTAGTTAGTTTCGCCTGTTTAACCAATCACTGCCTCAGACTGATGTTCGACCCGCCCACCTCATTTGCATATGGACAATGAAGTGTCAAAATATCAAAATGTATAAATACCTCAATAAATATAAGACAAAATTTACAAATAAAAGTCAAAATGACAAAATGACAGAATGTTTAAATACCTAAATAAATAGAAGACAAAATGTATAAATAAAAGTCAAAATGACAAAATGTTTAAATACCTAAATAAATAGAAGACAAAATGTATAAATAAAAGTCAAAATGACAAAATGTTTAAATACATAAATAAATAGAAGACAAAATGTATAAATAAAAGTCAAAATGACAAAATGACAGAATGTTTAAATACCTAAATAAATAGAAGACAAAATGTATAAATAAAAGTCAAAATGACAAAATGTTTAAATACCTAAATAAATAGAAGACAAAATGTATAAATAAAAGTCAAAATGACAAAATGTTTAAATACATAAATAAATAGAAGACAAAATGTATAAATAAAAGTCAAAATGACAAAATGACAGAATGTTTAAATACCTAAATAAATAGAAGACAAAATGTATAAATAAAAGTCAAAATGACAAAATGTATAAATACCTAAATAAATAGAAGACGAAATGTATAAATAAAAGTCAAAATGACAAAATGTATAAATACCTAAATAAACAGAAGACAAAAAGTATATAGAAAAGTCAAAATGACAAAATGACAAAATGTATAAATACCTAAATAAATACAAGACAAAGTGTATAAATAAAAGTCAAAATGTATAAATGAAAAAATATGTATTTAGACGTAAAATAGCTCCATTCTTTGACAAACATTGAATCAGAAGTCATTTATTTATTTTGATATTTTGCTATTTATCCACACATTTATTTAGACATTTATACATTTTGTTACGTATTTATACATCTATTTATACATAAGTCATTTATCGTCCTTCATAGGTTATAGTGTGGATTGATGCTCAACCAATATCTTGCCATCAAAGTGACAAAAAATTATAAATACTTTTTCCTGGAATCCAGGAAGTTTTCCTGAACCATAACTGATCCAATGATCCAAGATCTAGACGACAACATTGACATGTGATCGAGCAGCAACTGAGTTTCTGCAATGACTCCTGGATTAAAAAAAAAGATAAAAGAAAGTTGAACAAAGAAGGAATGATTAAAAAAATAGTTTTATACAAACAATTTAATGATTTAAACCAGTCATGTGACTCTTTCCTCGCATGTTTCTATGCTACGATACAGATCCTGCAGCAGGACGACAGGTGGACGGAAGTTATGGAGAAAAAACCATTAACAATATCATCGCCTCTCACCTCCGACCGTACACACGCAAACACACACATCCCTCCTGCCAACACATGCTCATCATATCCCAGCATGCAGTTGGGTTCCCCCCCTATCATCGGCCCCGGCACAGCAGGGGGTGCGTCAGGAATAGCGGGGGAGGATCAGCAGGATCTGCAAACGCTCCGGCTTCACGGCTGGAGATCCACACAATCCGCTGACGGGAGATTCCTGGACGGGAACCGGGACCCGGTCTTGGATCCGGACCTGAAATGAGACCCCGGTGTAAGACGGCACCTCCAGGACGGATCCGTGTCAAAACCATTGGATCCGTTGATGAGCAGTTACCTCATGTCAACTGCTGACATCAAAGACACATTTGTATCACATTAGTGAAGTCATGATGGACTGAGACTGAAATCAAGTCTAATTCTCAACAACATATGATCTGATGAAGCATCTTAGTGACGGCGACACAAACACATCCACCTCCTGCTTATTATCAGGTTATTAACCTTCGTTCAACTACACAAGTATGAGACACTGCAGACCTCCTCCAAGCAGCTCCCACAGCTTTATAATAAGTAAGTAATAAGTAAGTAATATTTATTTATTTAGCGCTTTTCGAGACCAGGGTAACAAAGCGCTTAAACAATCAAAACAATACTCAAAAATAAGAATATATATATTGAAAAGCTCCTGTAAAGGTTGACTAATGGTAAAATAAAGTTTAAAAAAATTATCATAAAACCGTTATTCTTAGTTTTTCATCTCATTATTTTACATTAAATTAATCGACAACACGTGATTTATGTTTGTGTTTATTCATATTGTTTAATTTAAAGTCTTCCTATGTTTTATTTTTTAAATGTTGATGATAATATTTTTATTTTCCTTAAATAACTTAATTTTTGATGGCTGTAAAACACTTAAATAATATAAAATTAAACGCACATTTATTGTATTTCAATTGGAAATATTTTATTTTTCTACTTTTTCAAACATGTTTAGATTTTTACTACAATTAGTCTTGAATTAATATTAAAATAAAAAAGTATCAATGTTAATTATGTGGCAGAAAAACAACTGAATTATATAGAATTAAATGCATATTTAACGTATTTTAATTTAAAATATTTAGTGTTGAATTAATATTTAAATAAAATATATATCTATGTTAATCATGTGGCAGTAAAACGTTTGAATTATATAGAATTAAATGCACATTTATCGTATTTTAATTTAAAATATTTCAGTGTTGAATTAATACTTAAATAAAAATACATCTATGCTAATTATGTCGCAGAAAAACATTTGTATTATATAGAATTAAATGCAAATTTATCGTATTTTGATTTGAAATATTTTAGTGTTGAATTAATATTTAAATAAAATATATATCTATGTTAATCATGTGGCAGTAAAACATTTAAATTATAAAGAATTAAATGCGCATTTATTGTATTTTAATTTTAAATATTTAGTGTTGAATTAATATTTAAATAACATATATATCTATGTTAATTATGTGGCAGAAAAACATTTTAATGATATAGAACTAAATGTACATTTATAATATTTTGATTTGAAATATTTGAGTGTTGAATTAATATTTAAATAAAAATGTATCTATGCTAATTATGTGGCAGAAAAAGATTTGTATTATAAAGAATTAAATGCAAATTTATCGTATTTTAATTTAAAATATTTCAGTGTTGAATTAATATTTAAATAAAAATACATCTATGCTAATTATGTCGCAGAAAAACATTTGAATGATATAGAACTAAATGTTAATTTATCGTATTTTGATTTGAAATATTTTAGTGTTGAATTAATATTTAAATAAAATATATATCTATGTTAAGCATGTGGCAGTAAAACATTTGAATTATATAGAATTAAATGCACATTTATCATATTTTTGTTTAAAATATTTAAGTGTTGAATTAATATTGAAATAAAAATGTATCTATGCTGATTATGTGGAAGAAAAAGATTTGTATTATATAGAATTAATTGCACATTTATTGTATTCTCAGCTAGAAAAACTGTGTTGTTTATATCCAGTGTAAACAATTTTAGTTTTACTACAATCAAACCAAAATCTCTAAGAAAGATGCTATTAAAGGCAGTTTAAAGAGTGAAAAATGAATAAAAACGTCCGGGAAGTGGTTTCTGCAAAAACCTTTGAGTCTGGAGCTTCAAACCGTTTCCTGTCGCAGTTCAGACGATGAATTCCACATTAAAGTGCAAAACATATAAACATGAATCCATTCCATCTCCATAAGGAAAGAGAAACTCCAAACAAACGTCACTCTGGACCGGAGCTCCAGCACCGAGTCTAAAGGCCAAATGTGAAGCCGGGGTCACGTCGTTGTTGTGTACGTGTGTGAGTGTTGGTGGTGTGTGTGTCTGTGGTTGAATCAAGTGTGTTTATGTGTGCGGTGGTCTCGGGGTCTCGGGGGGAGGTTTGATTGCTGTGAGGTGATGTCAGAGCTTCTCTTCCAGCTTCAAGCCTGCAGGCCAAACATCTCAAACACACAAGTTTCATCTCACACTGTTAGAAAGTGTTTTTACACTTTTTTATAAACCAGTTGAATGAAGAAAATGTCATTTATTTTATTGGAGTTAACTTAGAAATATTCAGTTTTAAGTTTGACAAATTAATGTATCCTAAAGTTTCACAGGTATATGACTCGAGAAAATAACTTTTAAATAAGATTGAATTAAAAATTAACTTAATGTACTTTTTTAATTTTGCTAAGAAAATAATGGAGAGAAATTCACATACATGTAGTGAAAACTGTATGTACTACTACTATTAATAATAATAATAATAATACAAATAATAATAATGTAGTGAATACACTCAAAAAATAAAACATTAAGTTTAATTGAATTTATGACATAACGTTTTTGAATGTAATTGTATTTGTTTATTGTTGTGTAAAAACAGGAATTATAATAATTATAATAATAATTAAAATAATAGTAATAGATAAAATAATAATAATAATAACAATTATTAATAATAATAATATACTACAACTGCTATTACTACTACTGATAATAACAATTAAAATAATAATATACTACTACTACTACTACTAATAATGATATACTACTACTACCAATGCTAATAATAATAATTATAATAATAATAATAATAATGTACTACTAATACTACTAATCAAAAATAATTATAATAATAACAACAACAATGATAATAATAATAATGATGATAATAATGATAATAAAAATAATAAAAATAATAATAATAATAATAATAATAATAATAATAATAATAATAATAATAATAATAATAATAATAATAATAATAATAATAATAATGATAATATGATAAACATTATAGTAATGATAATAATGATAATAATAATAATGATAATAAAAATAAAAATAATATAACACATTCATTTTACACTTAACTAACCTCATCAAAAAGGTGAAAAAAACGTGTTATAATAAATTCAATTAAACGCTGGTGTTTCAGACAAAAGCAAAGTTACAATTGAAACATTTAGTCTTTGATTCTCTGTGTAATTGAAAGATCGTCTGCCTCATGTCTCTTGCTGTGGATCCTGTTGCTCGACCAGAGCAGCTGCCATCAGACCAACGTCAAGTGCAGCTCTTAAGTTGTCATGCGAGAGCGAGGACATGTGTGGCGTGATCCGGATGTCGGAGCTTCTCTGAGGGACGTCGACGTGTCCACATGTCCACGAGCACATAACTGTCGCACATAACTGTCGCACATAACTGTCGCACATAACTGTCGCACATATAAGTCGAACAAATGTGACGACTCCTGGTGTCAGCGATGACATTAATGGACTCACACTAGAGTCAAGAAATGTTCCATGAATTTCAGAATTTGATTATTTTTTGACATATAAAACAGCGATGTGTTGAAGAAGCTTCATGAAACAGTGTCATTATCTTCAGAGTCCACTAGATGGTAGTGATGTGTTGATGAAGCTTCATGAAACAGTGTCATTATCTTCAGAGTCCACTCGCGACCGTTACCAACGTCCGGTGAACGTGTTTCCGGCTCCGCTTCTCATCGACTCGGACTCTGTGGAATATCGTTTGATCTCTCGAGTACCGGGCGATTTCCACAAGCGATGGAGTCGGTCTGGAGTTCAGGTCAGGATGAGACGTGCAGTCGCGATCGCTCGGAACAACTCTGACGTCATCGGACGTCATCGATGTTTGATCGACATCCCTCTCACTGTGTGTGACGACACATCAGCGCTGCCGTCTGTCCAGACCTCAACGAAAGGTGGTAAGATTTTTTCATTTCCTCTCTTTAATTCGGCTTTTACAACCGAGTTGAACTTCAGTGACAGCTGGTACCCACGTGACCGCTGTTCTCTTCAAAAGATCCCGCTCTGCTGTCAGTGACGCGGCGTCGTCAGTGACGTCATCGGTGCTGAATGTAGGACTTCTTAATGTTCGCTCCATTACTAATAAATCCTTTATTCTTAATGATCTTTTCACAAGAGTTAATTTGGATTTATTATGTCTTTCTGAGACTTGGCAGAGAGAGGAAGAGTTTATTCATCTGAACGAACTCTGTCCAGTAGGGAGCGCTGTCCTGGGGAAGCCTCGCCTCTCTGGTCGTGGAGGAGGTCTTGCTACTGTTTTTAGGGAGAGTTGTTCTTGCAAAGTGATTCAGACACAGGAATTCACTTCTTTTGAGTCTCAGATGATCTTGGTTGGTTCTACAAGACCTTTCTATTGTGTGTCAATCTGCCGTCCGCCTGGTCCTGCGGCGATGTTCTTGAAAGACTTTAGTGACTTCTTATCTTCCATTATTCAGATGGAATCTGTTCTTATTCTTGGAGACTTTAATCTTCATGTTGATGACGTCACATCTTGTTCTGCTAAAGAACTTTTAACTTTAACTGAAGCCTTTAATTTTGAGCAACATGTTTCTGAACCCACTCATCAAAAAGGCCACATTTTAGACTTAGTTTTTACTCTTGGCCTGGACATTTCTAATGTATCTGTACATGATGTCCATCTGAGTGATCATTCTCTTGTCTTGTTCAACCTGGACTTCATCCCTGAACCTAAGGCTTTGAAAGTTAGGTCTCAGAGGCGTGTCATCTCAGCCGATACTGCAGACAGTTTTTCTGCTATGTTTGACCGTCTTTCCTTTGATGACTGTCCAGATGTGGACAGTTTGATTCACTGTTACACTGATCATTGTGTTGAAATACTGGATCAAGTGGCACCTGTTAAATCGAACTTGAAAATTCAGAAAAAAACGGTGCCCTTGGACAAATGAAGATCTCCTGAGTCTGAAGAGACTTTGTCGAAAGACTGAGCGTCTCTGGAAGTCTACTAAACTTGAGGTGCACAGACTTCACCTCAGGGATCTGATGACTTCTTACAATGAGATGGTAGAAACTGCTAGATCTGATTACATCAGAAAACTGGTAGCAGCAAATAGGAAAAACCCCAAAGTTTTGTTTGACACGATTAATTCTCTCGTGTCTCCTGCTCCTCAAATCACGCCTGTCTTCTGTGAAGCTGACAGCAATGCATTGTTGAGATTTTTCATTGACAAAATTAAATTGATCAAAGAGAAAATCTCTCCCCCTTTGTTGGGAACCCCTACTGTCTCTGAGCCCATCTCCTCCTCTTGGTCATCCTTCACTGCTGTATCTTTGGGTGATATTTCGGCACTAGTGAACAAGATGAAACCCTCCTCTTGCTCAGATGACGTCCTTCCTTGTAGGCTTTTTATCAAAGTATTTGATGTAATTGGCCTCTGGGTTACCAATATGGTGAACCTCTCCCTTTCCACAGGGGTTTTTCCCAACGCATTTAAACATGCCATTGTGGAGCCTCTGCTCAAAAAACCAGGCTTAGACCCAACTGACCTCAGTAATTTCAGGCCTATTTCTAAGCTCCCTTTCTTGTCCAAGATCTTGGAGAAGGTGGTGTCCGAGCAGCTGTCTTTGTTCCTGGATCAGAGCGACATCCATGAGAAGTTTCAGTCTGGCTTCCGTAAACATCACTCTACGGAGACAGCTTTATTGAAAGTGTCCAGTGACATCCTGATGTCGGCTGACTCTGGTAAATTTACTGTTCTGGTTCTCTTGGATCTGTCGTCAGCCTTTGACACAGTTGATCACCAGATCCTGCTGAGAAGACTAAGGGATGAAGTGGGACTGTCTGGGTCTGTGTTAGAATGGTTCTCATCTTACCTTTCTGGGCGCAGTTTTAGTGTATCTGCCAATCAAATGAGGTCTGAATCGGCAGATCTGTTGTGTGGAGTCCCTCAAGGTTCTGTTCTGGGTCCTTTATTGTTTTTGCTGTACTTGATTCCCCTTGGTAAAATCATTCAGAGATTTCCAGATGTTTCTTATCACATTTTTGCTGATGACATCCAGCTCTACTGCTCTGTTGATCCAACTGAGCCCCAAAGGCTGAACAGCTTAGTCAATTGTTTGCTAGAAATCAAACAATGGCTGAGTGAAAACACTTTACAGCTTAATGTGGACAAAACTGAAACTCTGGTGATTGCTCCTGATGATAAGATTCCAGGGTTGAGTCAGTACTTGGGTGACTTAGGTCAGTCTGTCAAACTGAGCCTGAGAAACCTGGGTGTTGTATTTGATAAAGACATGTCTCTTGTTCAACACTGAAGAAAACTGACCAGAAACTGTTTCCTTCAACTGAGAAAAATCTCTAAACTTAGGAAAATGTTGTCACAACATGATCTGGAGCTTGTAATCCATGCGTTTGTTTCTTCTCGTCTGGACTATTGTAACAGTTTGTTTGCATGTCTTAACAAGAAGGATCTTCTCGCCTGCAGTTGATTCAGAACTCTGCAGCCAGAATTCTGACCCGCTCAAGTAGAAGAACTCACATTTCTCCGATCCTTAAAACTCTTCACTGGCTTCCAGTTTCTTTCAGGATCAACTTTAAAATTCTGGTTCTTACTTTCAGAGCTATTCATGGTCAGGCTCCTCTTTACATCAGTGATCTGATCCAGCCTTACACCCCAGCTCGGTCTCTGAGGTCTGTGGATCAGAATCTACTTATGTTTCCACGCACACGGTTCAGGACCAGAGGAGAGAAATCCTTCCAGACTGTTGCTCCTAAGCTTTGGAACGATCTTCTCTCTCTTAGCGCTTGATGGATCTACTGACTCCTTTAAGAAACATCTTAAGACGTTTCTATTTGTTCAGGCTTTTCCTTGAATTTCTCGAACTCCTGTGTTGTTCTCGGTGTTATCTTGATCTTTGAAGTATGTACTGTTTTGAGTATTGTTTTGATTGTTAAAGCGCTTTGTGACCCTGGTCTCGAAAAGCGCTATATAAATAAATATTACTTACTTACTTACTTACACTAGATGGTAGTGATGTGTTGATGAAGCTTCATGAAACAGTGTCATTATCTTCAGAGTCCACTAGATGGTAGTGATGTGTTGATGAAGCTTCATGAAACAGTGTCATTATCTTCAGAGTCCACTAGATGGTAGTGAAGGTCTGATGAAGCTTCATGAAACAGTGTCATTATCTTCAGAGTCCACTAGATGGTAGTGATGTGTTGATGAAGCTTCATCGTCTCTGCACTATTTTCCTTTGCTTTGAAATATCCTTTTTTAAGTGATGGCGCCACCTACTGGCCTCTGAAGATAATGACACTGTTTCATGAAGCTTCATCAACACATCACTACCATCTAGTGGACTCTGAAGATAATGACACTGTTTCATGAAGCTTCATCAGCACATCACAACCATCTAGTGGACTCTGAAGATAATGACACTGTTTCATGAAGCTTCATCAGACCTTCACTACCATCTAGTGGACTCTGAAGATAATGACACTGTTTCATGAAGCTTCATCAACACATCACTACCATCTAGTGGACTCTGAAGATAATGACACTGTTTCATGAAGCTTCATCAACACATCACTACCATCTAGTGGACACTGAAGATAATGACACTGTTTCATGAAGCTTCATCAACACATCACTACCATCTAGTGGACTCTGAAGATAATGACACTGTTTCATGAAGCTTCATCAACACATCACTACCATCTAGTGGACTCTGAAGATAATGACACTGTTTCATGAAGCTTCATCAACACATCACTACCATCTAGTGGACTCTGAAGATAATGACACTGTTTCATGAAGCTTCATCAACACATCACAACCATCTAGTGGACTCTGAAGATAATGACACTGTTTCATGAAGCTTCATCAGACCTTCACTACCATCTAGTGGACTCTGAAGATAATGACACTGTTTCATGAAGCTTCATCAACACATCACTACCATCTAGTGGACTCTGAAGATAATGACACTGTTTCATGAAGCTTCATCAACACATCACTACCATCTAGTGGACACTGAAGATAATGACACTGTTTCATGAAGCTTCATCAACACATCACTACCATCTAGTGGACTCTGAAGATAATGACACTGTTTCATGAAGCTTCATCAACACATCACTACCATCTAGTGGACTCTGAAGATAATGACACTGTTTCATGAAGCTTCATCAACACATCACTACCATCTAGTGGACTCTGAAGATAATGACACTGTTTCATGAAGCTTCATCCACACATCACTACCATCTAGTGGACTATGAAGATAATGACACTGTTTCATGAAGCTTCATCCACACATCACTACCATCTAGTGGACTCGGAAGTTAATGACACTGTTTCATGAAGCTTCATCAACACATCACTACCATCTAGTGGACTCTGAAGATAATGACACTGTTTCATGAAGCTTCATCCACACATCACTACCATCTAGTGGACTCTGAAGATAATGACACTGTTTCATGAAGCTTCATCCACACATCACTACCATCTAGTGGACTCTGAAGTTAATGACACTGTTTCATGAAGCTTCATCAACACATCACTACCATCTAGTGGACTCTGAAGATAATGACACTGTTTCATGAAGCTTCATCCACACATCACTACCATCTAGTGGACTCTGAAGATAATGACACTGTTTCATGAAGCTTCATCCACACATCACTACCATCTAGTGGACTCTGAAGTTAATGACACTGTTTCATGAAGCTTCATCAACACATCACTAATAAAATTTAAGCCGCGATTTCTTCCACATTTGTCTTGAAACAAACACAAAGATAATAAAGACACATCGATGCTCAAAGAATCAAAATACAACATCAAACATTAATATAATCTACTCTACTCTTGACGCCACGTATTGAACTAAACCATCAGAACAATCAGATAAAACCATCGACTCACGTCTACATTCCTTCAAGTCCTGCGTAATCTTTCATACAAACTCTCTTCTGTCGCCATCCATCCTTTTTTTTTACGACCTCATTTCTTTTGTCTTTCGCCAAAAAGAGAAAAAGCTACATCAGCATTTTTACCGAGTCTGAGAGAGCGTTCTTGGATCCGGAGGTCGGGCCCAGATCACCCAGATCACCCAGATCACCCAGATCACCCAGATCACCCGGATCACCCAGATCACCCAGATCACCCAGATCACCCAGATCACCCAGATCACCCAGATCACCCGGATCCCCCAGATCACCCAGATCCCCGTCAGCTGTCCAGAGTTTTCCAGAAGGTTCCCGGTTCATCCCGATCCAGGTCACGCTGCACTCGCCGATGATCCCGTCTCCATTATTATTATTTGTTTGATTTCCTGTCTGCGGCGAAGGAAGTGATGACGTTTTTCACTAGGGCTGTCAATCAAGTTCAGATTCAGGGACGAGTCACGTGACTCAAGGTTCAAAGATGGACGCCGTGAGTCACGTCGGACGGAGGAGAGACAGTGATCAGTCGTGCTGAGGAGGGAGAACATTCCGGTGTAGCTACAATATCGTCCCCCCTACAATATCGTCCCCCCTACAATATCGTCCCCCCTACAATATCGTCCCCCCTACAATATCGTCCCCCCTACAATATCGTCCCCCCTACAGTATCGTCACCTTCTACAATATCGTCCCCCCTACAGTATCGTCCCCCCTACAATATCGTCCCCCCTACAGTATCGTCCCCCCTACAATATCGTCCCCCCTACAATATCGTCCCCCCTACAGTATCGTCCCCTTCTACAATATCGTCCCCCCTACAGTATCGTCCCCCCTACAATATCGTCCCCCCTACAGTATCGTCCCCCCTACAATATCGTCCCCCCTACAATATCGTCCCCCCTACAGTATCGTCCCCCCTACAATATCGTCCCCCCTACAGTATCGTCCCCCCTACAGTATCGTCCCCCCTACAGTATCGTCCCCCCTACAATATCGTCCCCCCTACAGTATCGTCCCCCCTACAATATCGTCCCCCCTACAATATCGTCCCCCCTACAGTATCGTCCCCCCTACAATATCGTCCCCCCTACAATATCGTCCCCCCTACAGTATCGTCCCCCCTACAGTATCGTCCCCCCTACAGTATCGTCCCCCCTACAATATCGTCCCCCCTACAGTATCGTCCCCCCTACAATATCGTCCCCCCTACAGTATCGTCCCCCCTACAGTATCGTCCCCCCTACAGTATCGTCCCCCCTACAATATCGTCCCCCCTACAATATCGTCCCCCCTACAGTATCGTCCCCCCTACAATATCGTCCCCCCTACAATATCGTCCCCCCTACAGTATCGTCCCCCCTACAATATCGTCCCCCCTACAGTATCGTCCCCCCTACAATATCGTCCCCCCTACAGTATCGTCCCCCCTACAGTATCGTCCCCCCTACAATATCGTCCCCCCTACAGTATCGTCCCCCCTACAATATCGTCCCCCCTACAGTATCGTCCCCCCTACAATATCGTCCCCCCTACAGTATCGTCCCCCCTACAATATCGTCCCCCCTACAATATCGTCCCCCCTACAGTATCGTCCCCCCTACAATATCGTCCCCCCTACAATATCGTCCCCCCTACAGTATCGTCCCCCACTTCCTACGTGATAACATCACACGCTGCATATGCAAAAGTCTCTTTAAAATATTTTTTATGGTTTAAAGAAACGTCAACAGAACGTTTACATGATACTTTTTATCACATAAAACATTTATATTGACAAGAAGACGATCTTCGTCAACATAATCACTTTCTTTCATTTCCTGGTCTGACGATCATGTGACTTTGACACCAACAGGAAGTGTCCGCGCTACATGAGACGAAGCCTCTGATTGGCTGAAGCTGTTTAACTAATAATAACACACAACTGTACAATGAAATACAAACATTCCAGTTCAGAAATAATTAGCTTTTCTAATAACAAAAATGTTATAAATATTCCCCTTTCTATAAATCATTCTACCTGTAGTTCATAAACACATCAGTAATTATTTAGTCTTCATTTCGATTTTTTACCCCGATTTAAATCAATTATTAAATGTACATAAGCAAATTATTACGGAACTTCAACCAATCAGCGGCTTCGTCACATGTGGCACTTCCTGTTGATGTCAAAGTCACATGATCGTCAGACCAGGAAGTGAAAGAAAGTGATTATGTTGACGAAGATCGTCTTTTTGTCAATATAAATGTTTTATGTGTTAAACGTATCATGTAAACGTTCTGTTGACGTTTCTTTAACCCATAAAAAATATTTTAAAGTGAAAGTAAACTTGTGACGTCATCACGTAGGAAGTGGGGGACGATATTGTACACCGGTGCTGTGTCTCAAATCGCATACTTGCTACTAAAAGTTAGTATTTTTAGTACGTTAGTGTGTCTCAATTCTTAGTATGCGAAATTGAGTGCGCCATGCATACTAAATTGGTGTACTAACACGCCCACAACACTAGCATGGTTCGATGGACACTAACCATACTAAACAGCCGCCATTTTAGTGACGTTTTAAACGGAAGTGACGTCATATATAAATGCATATATATGCATATACTTAAATGTGTATTTTCAGCAGCAGTAGGAGGATAAACACGTCTTCGCTGCTGATACCAGCTTAAATATCTCGCGATTATTTAGATTCTCATATTTTTTCTTTATTTCTTTTTCCAAAGTTGCAAAACGTGCTGCCAGCAGGTGGCGATAGCGTTCCAACAGCTGCTTGAAACATCGTGAAATAGAAGTAGAAGAAGAAGCTGTCATGTGATTTCCGGTTAGTGTGTAGCTTCAGAGTCTGATTTGAGACAAACTATCTGCGGAGAATTTGCGTACTAGTTAGTATGCATACTAAACTGATGCATACTAACTTCTAGCATACTAAGATTAGTATGCGATTTGAGACACAGCACGGCTATAAATCAAAAATGCAGATTAACGCGAACAAGACTCTTGAATCCTCGCAGCTGTAAAGCAAGAGTTGCTACGACGACACACTCGTGTCCAGCATCTCTTTCTTCTGCCCCCCCCACACCCTCTTCTTCCTGTTTATTCTCAGCCGCCGACACACTCCTGTGAAGTCATTATTTCACAAAGTTACACCTTCGCTGTCGTCATGTAAAGTTTTTAGTTTTTTTTATTAAGTTTTGCATTTATTTTACCTGGTAACAATCTGGCTATTACAAAGACACTGTTTCTTTGAGTCACGTGAATGTGATTTTGAATTAAGTTTTGCATTTATTTCACCAGGTAACAATCTATTTATTTCAAAGACACTGTTTCTTTGAGTCACATGAATGTGTTTTTAAATTAAGTTCTGCGTTAATTCACCCTGTTACATTCTAGCTGTTACAAAGACACTGTTTCTTTGAGCCACGTGAATGTGTTTTTGAATTAAGTTCTGCATTTATTTCACCCTGTAGCAATCTGGCCAAAACAAAGACACTGTTTCTTTGAGCAACATGAATGTTTTTAAAAAATTAAGTTCTGCATTTATTTCACCAGGTAACGATCTAGCTATTACAAAGACACTGTTTCTTTGAGTCACATCAATGTGTTTTTTAATTAAGTTCTGCATTTATTTTACCTGGTAACAATATGGCAATTACAAAGACACTGTTTCTTTGAGCCACGTGAATGTGTTTTTGAATTAAGTTCTGCATTTATTTCACCCTGTAGCAATCTGGCTATTACAAAGACACTGTTTCTTTGAGCAACATGAATGTTTTTTTAAAAATTAAGTTCTGCATTTATTTCACCAGGTAACGATCTAGCTATTACAAATACACTGTTTCTTTGAGTCACATCAATGTGTTTTTTAATTAAGTTCTGCATTTATTTTACCTGGTAACAATAAGGCAATCACAAAGACACTGTTTCTTTGAGTCACATGAACGTGTCTTTGAATTAATTTCTGTATATATTTCAACCTGTAACAATCGAGATGTTACAAAGACACTGTTTCTTTGAGTCACATCACTGTTTTTTTAATTAAGTTCTGCATTTATTTCACCCTGTAGCAATCTGGCTATTACAAAGACACTGTTTCTTAAAATAAAATGATAATTTATTAAATACAAATGAAGGACCATTCTGTGTTGATTACAAAGCGACCTGTAACAATCTAACTATTGCAAAGACACAGTTTCTTTCAGTGAAATGAATGTGTTTTTAAATAAAGTTATAATTGATTCAATATGTATGAAACATACTTTAACAACATAACCTGATGATATGGATAAATACAGAGAAATAGTTTCAATTAAATGTTTTACAATAAAGTTAGAAAGTATTAAATAAAAATCATTCTGTGTCTATGGATATTTTAAAGACACTGTTTCTTTAAGTGACATTCATTTTTCTTTTTTTTGAAAAATGATCCAAACATGCAGATGAAAAGTCAAATAAATCAAACTTGACATGTTGTGTCACATGACACCTGCAGACACAGATCACAGCATATAGAACGTCAATCAAACGTTCGATTGTTGTATGTTTTCATCACGGAAAAAGAAACTTGAACGAACCAGAAGTGACTTCAAATGAAGGTAAACATTCATACACTTCTGTTGCTTCAGCTCATAAACCCGAGACACAAGGGCGTCCAGTCCGGACCGATGTTCTCCAGATATAAATAGAAGAAAAGCTAATAAACATTTATAGACGAACCATAAATCGCTCGCCGTGCAAACGCCTGACAATAAGTTCCGTTATCTCCGCAATGTCATTTGAATGCCCTTTACAAGCCGCGCCATCACTCATCCCTCGCCCTCCGAGGCTCCTCCGGTTCTCCCGGGGGCCCCGGTGGCTGCTCCAATCAGACGCCGGGCCCCGGGTCTACCGGACCCCCCCGCGATGACATCACGACTCCTGGTCATTAATGTAAAGCTGTGGCGTGTGAAATAAAGGGAGAATGTTAGTGTCGCTTCAATATGTCATTTTTATATGTTTGTCCAGGAAGAGATGATTGTTGTGGAGGAGGGGGGGGGGGGGGGGGGGGGGGGGCGAGGAGGTCACGGCGAGGTCAGCAGGAATGAGACGAGATAACAAAGTTTTAAATGTGTCTGTGGCTGAACAACATATGCACGGAAGACAGAATTGAAGTAAGCAATAAATTTGAATTTAATTATGAAATAAATATTGTTTTAAATGGTGTTATTCAGATAATTTAATATTATAATTTGAATACTTAATTTTGCATGTGAATTATATGGAAATAAATCAGTGCTGTTATAAATGGAGATGTTTGATTTACATTTAGAATTGTTTTTATTAATATATATATATATATACCTGTATATATATTTTAAGAATAACATTTTTTTCAATGATTTAATTACAAGAGCTGCAGTTCAAAAATATATTGAATTTAGAACATTTATTTTATAATTGTTAAAAAAAATATCATTTAAAAATATTTGATTTATTTTTTCAAAACATTTTATTTAAAAAAGAAAAATCAATTTTCAACATTTTTTATCTTAAATTTGAATTAAACTATGAAATAAATTAAATGATGTTATTGGGTATTTATTATTTCAATACACAATTTAGCATGTGAATCATATAGAAATATATCAGTGCTATTATAATATCGTGGTGTTTAATCTTACATCGAGAATATATTTTTAAAAAACTTTTTTTTTTCAAGAATTACATTTTTTGAATTAATATATAAAATATAATGAATTAAGAAAATGCATTTGAAAATGATTAGATTGGTATATCAAACTTTAAGTGAGTAAAATCTTTTTAAAAATAGAGTTTTTAAAAGCTAATTCTTAAGAAAAATAGCAACAACATTTAAAATTAAAAAAAAAATCAATATTTTAACATTTAAAACTTCAATTGAAACCCTTTGGTTCTGGTGTCACTGACGGACCCTCCGGGTCCTGACGGGACCGTCCTCTCCGGGTCCTGACGGGACCGTCCTCTCGCTGCCTGACTCGAGCACTGATGGAGTGTGTTATGTTTTAAAAGCTCATTAGCGTCACACAAGCTTCGAACTCACATCAATCTCCCGCTCGGTAAATAACCAAAATGGAGGAAATAACCAAGTTTGTCTGATGATGGTGGATGTAGCCTTTGTTGCTAATGGAGCTCATTAACCTCTGGACGGCTAAATAATAGCATCGTATATAATTGGTTTCAGGGAGTAAAGTTTGCAGTAGGATTTCATTATCCTGATGCGGAGCAGACGCTACGGGGCGCAATGACGTCACGACTGACGCTGTGAGAGAGTCTGGAAGTTGAAGTTCACTGGAATTAAAGTCACATTTTAACGTCTAAACATTGGTGCAAGTACTACAATAATACTTCCAAATATAAACCTAACTAGTTGCTGTTTCTACTTCTTAAAAAATACTATCACTACTACTTAAGTTACTAAACAACCAGCATGACTTTTGATGTGTAATTATGAATGAGTCTGGAATCGGCTGAAGTAAAAACAACATTTTCTGTGTAATACAAATGGTATTGTAGTAGTATTGTCCAGTACTTGACTCTGGTGTTGTGATAGTGTAGTAACAAGTATATATGTGTAGTATTGTCCAGTACTTGACTCTAGTGTTGTGATAGTGTAGTAACAAGTATATATGTGTAGTATTGTCTAGTACTTGACTCTGGTGTTGTGATAGTGTAGTAACAAGTATATATGTGTAGTATTGTCCAGTCCTTGACTCTAGTGTTGTGATAGTGTAGTAACAAGTATATATGGGTAGTATTGTCTAGTACTTGACTCTGGTGTTGTGATAGTGTAGTAACAAGTATATATGTGTAGTATTGTCCAGTACTTGACTCTGGTGTTGTGATGGTGTAGTAACAAGTATATATGTGTAGTATTGTCTAGTACTTGACTCTGGTGTTGTGATAGTGTAGTAACAAGTATATATGTGTAGTATTGTCCAGTACATGACTCTGGTGTTGTGATAGTGTAGTAACAAGTATATATGAGTAGTATTGTCCAGTACTTGACTCTGGTGTTGTGATAGTGTAGTAAGTAAGTAAGTAAGTAAGTAAGTAATATATATTTATATAGCGCTTTTCGAGACCAGGGTCACAAAGCGCTTTAACAATCAAAACAATACTCAAAACAGTACATACTTCAAAGATCAAGACAACACCGAGAACAACACAGGAGTTCGAGAAATTCAAGGAAAAGCCTGCACAAATAGAAACGTCTTAAGATGTTTCTTAAAGGAGTCAGTAGACTCCATCAAGCGCAAAGAGAGAGGAAGATTGTTCCAAAGCTTAGGAGCAACAGCCTGAAAAGATTTCTCTCCTCTGGTCCTGAGCCGTGTGCGTGGAACCATAAGTAGATTCTGATCCACAGACCTCAGAGCCCGAGCTGGGGTGTAAGGCTGGATCAGATCAGTGATGTAAGGAGGAGCCTGACCATGAATAGCTCTGAAAGTAAGAACCAGAATTTTAAAGTTGATCCTGAAAGAAACTGGAAGCCAGTGAAGAGTTTTAAGGACCGGAGAAATGTGAGTTCTTCTACTAGAGCGGGTCAGAATTCTCGCTGCAGAGTTCTGAATCAACTGCAGACGAGACAGCTCCTTCTTGTTAAGACATGAAAACAAACTGTTACAATAGTCCAGACGAGAAGAAACAAACGCATGGATTACAAGCTCCAGATCATGTTGTGACAGCATTTTCCTAAGTTTAGAGATTTTTCTCAGTTGAAGGAAACAGTTTCTGGTCAGTTTTCTACAGTGTTGAACAAGAGACATGTCTTTATCAAATACAACACCCAGGTTTCTCAGGCTCAGTTTGACAGACTGACCTAAGTCACCCAAGTACTGACTCAACCCTGGAATCGTATCATCAGGAGCAATCACCAGAGTTTCAGTTTTGTCCACATTAAGCTGTAAAGTGTTTTCACTCAGCCATTGTTTGATTTCTAGCAAACAATTGACTAAGCTGTTCAGCCTTTGGGGCTCAGTTGGGTCAAAAGAGCAGTAGAGCTGGATGTCATCAGCAAAAATGTGATAAGAAACATCTGGAAATCTCTGAATGATTTTACCAAGGGGAATCAAGTACAGCAAAAACAATAAAGGACCCAGAACAGAACCTTGAGGGACTCCACACAACAGATCTGCCGATTCAGACCTCATTTGATTGGCAGATACACTAAAACTGCGCCCAGAAAGGTAAGATGAGAACCATTCTAACACAGACCCAGACAGTCCCACTTCATCCCTTAGTCTTCTCAGCAGGATCTGGTGATCAACTGTGTCAAAGGCTGACGACAGATCCAAGAGAACCAGAACAGTGAATTTACCAGAGTCAGCCGACATCATGATGTCACTGGACACTTTCAGTAAAGCTGTCTCCGTAGAGTGATGTTTACGGAAGCCAGACTGAAACTTCTCATGGATGTCGCTCTGATCCAAGAACAAAGACAGCTGCTCGGACACCACCTTCTCCAAGATCTTGGACAAGAAAGGGAGCTTAGAAATAGGCCTGAAATTACTGAGGTCAGTTGGGTCTAAGCCTGGTTTTTTGAGCAGAGGCTCCACAATGGCATGTTTAAATGCATTGGGAAAAACCCCTGTGGAAAGGGAGAGGTTCACCATATTGGTAACCCAGGGGCCAATTACATCAAATACTTTGATAAAAAGCCTACAAGGAAGGACGTCATCTGAGCAAGAGGAGGGTTTCATCTTGTTCACTAGTGCTGAAATATCACCCAAAGATACAGCAGAGAAGGATGACCAAGAGGAGGAGATGGGCTCAGAGACAGTAGGGGTTCCCAACAAAGGGGGAGAGATTTTCTCTTTGATCAATTTAATTTTGTCAATGAAAAATCTCAACAATGCATTGCTGTCAGCTTCACAGAAGACCGGCGTGATTTGAGGAGCAGGAGACACGAGAGAATTAATCGTGTCAAACAAAACTTTGGGGTTTTTCTTATTTCTACCAGTTTTCTGATGTAATCAGATCTAGCAGTTTCTACCATCTCATTGTAAGAAGTCAACAGATCCCTGAGGTGAAGTCTGTGCACCTCAAGTTTAGTGGACTTCCAGAGACGCTCAGTCTTTCGACAAAGTCTCCTCAGACTCAGGAGATCTTCATTTGTCCAAGGGCACCGTTTTTTCTGAATTTTCAAGTTCGATTTAACAGGTGCCACTTGATCCAGTATTTCAACACAATGATCAGTAAAACAGTGAATCAAACTGTCCACATCTGGACAGTCATCAAAGGAAAGACGGTCAAACATAGCAGAAAAACTGTCTGCAGTATCGGCTGAGATGACACGCCTCTGAGACCTAACTTTCAAAGGCTTAGGTTCAGGGATGAAGTCCAGGTTGAACAAGACAAGAGAATGATCACTCAGATGGACATCATGTACAGATACATTAGACATGTTCAGGCCAAGAGTAAAAACTAAGTCTAAAATGTGGCCTTTTTGATGAGTGGGTTCAGAAACATGTTGCTCAAAATTAAAGGCTTCAGTTAAAGTTAAAAGTTCTTTAGCAGAACAAGATGTGACGTCATCAACATGAAGATTAAAGTCTCCAAGAATAAGAACAGATTCCATCTGAATAATGGAAGATAAGAAGTCACTAAAGTCTTTCAAGAACATCGCCGCAGGACCAGGCGGACGGTAGATTGACACACAATAGAAAGGTCTTGTAGAACCAACCAAGATCATCTGAGACTCAAAAGAAGTGAATTCCTGTGTCTGAATCACTTTGCAAGAACAACTCTCCCTAAAAACAGTAGCAAGACCTCCTCCACGACCAGAGAGGCGAGGCTTCCCCAGGACAGCGCTCCCTACTGGACAGAGTTCGTTCAGATGAATAAACTCTTCCTCTCTCTGCCAAGTCTCAGAAAGACATAA
Source organism: Callionymus lyra (assembly GCF_982586985.1). Classification (NCBI taxonomy): domain Eukaryota; kingdom Metazoa; phylum Chordata; class Actinopteri; order Syngnathiformes; family Callionymidae; genus Callionymus; species Callionymus lyra. The sequence continues at coordinate 1,005,557 of NC_141828.1, forward strand.
TAAATCCAAATTAACTCTTGTGAAAAGATCATTAAGAATAAAGGATTTATTAGTAATGGAGCGAACATTAAGAAGTCCCACATTCAGCACCGATGACGTCACTGACGACGCCGCGTCACTGACAGGCGCGCAGAGCGGGATCTTTTGAAGAGAACAGTGGTCACGTGGTACCAGCTGTCACTGAAGTTCAACTCGGTTGTAAAAGTCGAATTAAAGAGAGGAAATGAAAAAATCTTACCACCTTTCGTTGAGGTCTGGACAGACGGCAGCGCTGATGTGTCGTCACACACAGTGAGAGGGATGTCGATCAAACACCGATGACGTTCGATGACGTCAGAGTTGTTCCGAGCGATCGCGACTGCGCGTCTCATCCTGACCTGTACTCCAGCCCGACTCGATCCCTTGTGGAAATCGCCCGGTACTCGAGAGATCAAACGATATTCCACAGAGTCCGAGTCGATGAGAAGCGGAGCCGGAAACACGTTCACCGGACGTTGGTAACGGTCGCGAGTGAAGTCCTCCATCGACTCTCTGATGTTGAAAAGAGCATCACGATCATAGATCCGAGATGCTTGAGACATATCTTAAGTGATATGAGCATAATATCCGGACAAGTAGTCGTTAAAACGACTGTTTTTGGCAATTATTGCAGGAGCTCACGTTTCAAGCAGCCGATCAAAGGCTCACCGGAAGCGGAAGTAACAAGTATATATGTGTAGTATTGTCTAGTACTTGACTCTGGTGTTGTGATAGTGTAGAAACAAGTATATAGGTGTAGTATTGTCCAGTACTTGACTCTGGTGTTGTGATAGTGTAGTAACAAGTATATATGTGTAGTATTGTCCAGTACTTGACTCTGGTGTTGTTATGGTGTAGTAACAAGTATATATGTGTAGTATTGTCCAGTACTTGACTCTGGTGTTGTGATAGTGTAGTAACAAGTATATATGTGTAGTATTGTCCAGTACTTGACTCTGGTGTTGTGATAGTGTAGTAACAAGTATATATGTGTAGTATTGTCCAGTACTTGACTCTGGTGTTGTGATAGTGTAGTAACAAGTATATATGTGTAGTATTGTCCAGTACTTGACTCTGGTGTTGTGATAGTGTAGTAACAAGTATATATGTGTAGTTTTGTCCAGTACTTGACTCTGGTATTGTAGTATTTACAGACCACATGACTCTTGACGAAGTCGTAACTACTTTCATTTGTTTTCAAACTACAATATGTCCAAACATCAGCTTTAAAAGCTGCTGGACTCACTGTATCCTCTCGTCCTCAGTCATCATCGCTGGGATCTGGTGAGACTTAGTGACTTAGAGACTTAATTGCAACACAAAATAAATGAACAAACGCTGTGAATATTGACATCTTAATTATATAAGAATAAAATGATTATACTTTATACAAACTTGCATTGAAATGTAAACCATAAAAATATTGTAATAACAATGTAATATTGTTTGAAAGAAAGAAAACTGATATAGTGTTATGGTGTATCAGAGAGTATTGGGGAAGAAAATATTGCAATACATGTGATTGTATCAATATTTGATCACACCTTGTATTCAAGTGTCAAGGGCAGGATTTTAATGGTAAAATCAATGCAAGAATGTTCTGATCCAGTTTAATACACTGTTTTCATACTTAAACATTATTTAAGTACATGATTATAAAAGTACTTTTAACTGTACACATCGCTTTAATCTCAAAAGTACACTTGGAAAGTTTGTCACAGAGACACTGGTCCCTCAAACTCTTGTCGTCCAGATAACGACGAGAAGCTAATTCTGTAAAGTCAAGTCACCGCATCCTGATTAACTTTCCATATCTGCGGCTCTCGAGCTCTTAACCCTTTTACTTCACATCCTCTTGTTCTTGTCGTCTTCCTCCTCCTTCTCTTTTTTTTATCTTCCGTCCGCTCCGGATGCACCGACGTCCAGATCTATTAGCAGAGCCTGCAGACGCACTAGGACCGAACGAGGGACTTTGATTTTCTAATACCATTAGACTTTACGTACTTGTGTGTGTGTGTGTGTGTGTGTGTGTGTGTGTGTGTGTGTGTGTGTGTGTGTGTGTGTGTGTAGATGTGTGTGTGTGTGTGTGTGTGTGTGTGTGTGTGTGTGTGTGTGTGTGTGTGTGTGTGTGTGTGTGTGAGCCCGGAGATCCGACGCTGGACTCAATAAGACAAGAGCAGCTGAAATGTATTAGTGGACACAAGTCCAGAATCAATCAGGTGATTGAATCAGGATATATTGGTCGTAAATTAGAGAGTTGTTTATGTTGAGGTTGGGGGGGTGTGGTGGGGTGTGGTGGGGTGTGGGGGGGGCAGGAGAGCCAAGGTAAGCCGGTCCGTGGGCTTATCTGATTGTGTGTCGTGACCAATACCTCACCCCGAGCTTCACCTCCAGAGAAACCCATCGCTCACCAGAGAGTATTCCAGGTCTGAAGTATTTCCATGATTTCATTGAGATGACGAACCAACGAGCTGCAGGAATGTTTCCTCCTGATCAGTTTTACTTTGTTCCTGAAGAGACGACACAGATAATAACTTTGTTCTTGGATCCTGAAGATTCACATGTTTCTGAAGAAACACTGAGTCAGGAAAATTGGAGGTTTATTGATAAACCTTTATTTATCAGGGAGATTTGAGTTTTTTACAATAGTAAAAAACATGAGTACATCATATAGTATGCAGTAATATGCAGTACACATGTATATATATATATATATATATATATATAAAAAAACAGGAATGACATTATAATAGTAACATAAAACAAAAATAATAATACATAATAATAATGATAATATCAATGATCAAATGGGAATTGATTGATAAACCTTTATTTTTCAGGGAGATTTGAGTTTTAACAGTAGTAAAAAACATGAGTACAACATATAGTATGCAGTACACTTTTATATATAAACAGGAATGATATTATAATAATAACATTAAACCAATATAGTAATACATAATGATAATATCAATGATCAAATGGGAGATTTATTGATAAACCTTTATTTTTCAGGGAGATTTGACTTTTTACAGTAGTAAAAAACATGAGTACAACATATAGTATGCAGTAGACTTTTATATATAAACAGGAATGATATTATAATAATAACATAAAATAATAATACATATTAATAATGATAAAAGCAATGATCAAATGGGAGATTTATTGATAAACCTTTATTTTTCAGGAGATATATATATATATATATATATATATATATATATATATATATATATATATATATAAACAGGAATTATATTATAATAATAACATTAAACCAATATAGTAATACATAATGATAATATCAATGATCAAATGGGATATTTATTGATAAACCTTTATTTTCCAGGGAGATTTGAGTTTTTACAGTAGTAAATAACATGAGTACGTCATATAGTATGCAGTAATAAGCAGTACACTTATATATACTGTATATATTATATATATATATATATATAAACAGAAATAATATTATAAAACAAAAATAATAATACACAATAATAATGATACATCAATGAAACAAGAATAATCAATACATCAATCAACTTTATTTTTAAAGCACTTTAAAAACAACAGCAGTCGATACAAAATGCTGAACAATGACATGAAAGTGCTAAGAAAGCTCAGTTAAAACAAACAAAGATAAAACAAGTAAAAAGCACTAAAAATAATAATAATAAAATAATATATGGACATATAATCCCTGACACTCAATAACTACTAGTACAAGAAAATAAAAAGATACAAACTCTACAGGAGTAAACAGTTTAAATAAAATTGAATCAAATTGAAATTGAAGTACAGAAGACGAAGAGGAACTTTAAACACTTTAAAAACATTTAAGTTTTTATTCAACAGTCCGACCGTAGTTGTCGGAGCATTTGAATCTGTCATTCCTGAAGTACTTGAATAATCTCACCAGGATGTACGTGAGTGTAAGGATAACTTTACTTTAATCCATCATCTACATTTAACACACATTTCAAATAATCACTTGATTAACTGATAATATTTCATATTTAATTCATATTAAACAACAACTTGGTGCCGTGACCCTGCGCATGGTTTGATGGTTTAAATATATTTAATTACATTTGATTCCGAGACGAACTTTGAGCTGATTGTTCATCGGAACAAAAACCCTAAAATTAGTATAAATTACAAAATTATTTCTTTTTCTTTAACAAAGCCCACTTTGGTAGATAAGAAGAATTCCTGAATGTAAGAAAATGTAATAACTTCACATTTGTCAGTCAGATCACAGGAGCCGAAGTTAGTTGTTTGTATTTGTCATTAGACTTTGTTCATAATTGCGATGACAATTCTTAATGAATACTTTTAGTTTTGTATCTTTAGGTGTTTTATTGTCAAAAGAAAAGTTGCAGGTTTGTATTTATTTACAGTAGAAATGATCGTGAATCAAAATCTTTAAATCTGACTTGTTCATTTAATTTTGCATCAATGTTTCATAAATAAATGTATCATTAGAAATGTTTGGTCCACAATTCATAGTATGTATCAAAATCCAGTCATTAGTTTAATTTTGAATTACAGTAAAACTATAAAACATGTGTATTTATCTTTGTTTTAATTGCAAAACTAGTGCAAAAATTCAAGCAAATCCCTCCTTGAATCTCTTCTGATCCTCGCAGCTGAACCGAACTCAAACGACTTCACGACGACTTTAAACTTGGACGGCAAAACAACAGAAAACGATAAAAAAGTGTTGAGTTCTACATGACATCGTCACAGAGCCGTGTGTAGCTTCACGAGCTGATCTCGTAAAAGATAACGGCGGCGATATAAAGATAAGGCCTCGTAAATAAAGCTGTGAATGTGAGACTCAGGCCGATAGGAAGTTGTTCACAGGTGACGACAGGAAGTGAGATCTACGAGCGGCGAACAGTCGTCGAAATCTGTTTCTCGTCCTCCTTTTGCTTCACTCTCTCTCGTCTCGGTTTTCTCTTCGTCACTCGTTTCTCCGTCTTCCCTCCTGTGTCTCTGGTTTCCTGTGTGACGAGCCTTGATCGGTCACTGTCGGGTCATTTGTCGTAACAAGAGCAAACGTCAGATAACAGGAAACTCACCTGTTTGAGTTTGTTACTGTTTTATCTTGATCCGACCAGAGGCTTGATCGACGCACACAACACACACAACACACACAACACACACAACACACACAACACACACAACGACCACAGGAACTAATGTCTTTGCTCACACATTCATGTGACTCATATACATTACCTACATTCAGATACACACAAGCTCACAGATGCACACAAACAAACACAAACCAAACAAGCACACATGCACAAACACACACATTCACACAACCATGATAACCTACAAACACAAGCTAACGCACATTAAACTCACACAAACCCCTTACACACACATGTAAACATAAACACACACACACTCACATACCCAGGCACACATAAACCCACACAAACCCACACTTAAACCTACACAAACAAATTCACAAACACACACTCAAACCTACACAAACACAAACACATACTCAAACCTACACAAACAAATTCACAAACACACACTCAAACTTACACAAACCCATACATAAACACACACTCAAACCTACACAAACCATACACAAACACACACTTAAACCTACACAAACACAAACACGTACTCAAACCTACACAAACAAATTCACAAACACACACTTAAACCTACACAAACACACACTAAAACCTTAACAAACACATTCACAAACACACACTCAAACCTACACAAACCCATACACAAACACACACTTAAACCTACACAAACAAACACTCAAACCTACACAAACACATACACAAACACACACTCAAACCTACACAAACACATACATACATAATAGCACTGCAATGTCCAAGCACACACAAACAAACACACACCTTCGTGACACCTGCCCAGCGATAACACAACCCTAAACCTAAGCAGGTCTAGGCAACACACACACACGATCACACACACACACACACACGATCACACACACACACACACACGCACACACACACACTCCTGCACCTCTTGATTAGATCAGCATTATTAATGCGAGGCCTGCGAGCCTCAGACGTCGAGGTCACACTGAGTTTAATTCCATTCTTATAACTGGATTTGTCTTGATGTGATTGTTATTGCGCGGCTGCTGGATGTTCGTAGGAAACAATAGTCGCCACAACACGTCCAGACGTCCGGTTTAAAGAGGGTCAGCGGCTCGTCTTCCTGTCGCTCGTGAGGCGAGTCTGAGTCTGAGCCTGTGAGGGAGTTGTGTCGTCGTGACAGAGTTCGTGCCCCAGTCGTGATGAAGTCGTCGTCATGTACCGAGAGCTGCCATCTTGAATGTATCGAGAGCTGCCATCTTGAATATATCGAGAGCTGCCATCTTGAATATATCGAGAGCTGCCATCTTGAATGTATCGAGAGCTGCCATCTTGAATATATCGAGAGCTGCCATCTTGAATATATCGAGAGCTGCCATCTTGAATATATCGAGAGCTGCCATCTTGAATGTATCGAGAGCTGCCATCTTGAATGTATCCAGAGCTGCCATCTTGAATGTATCGAGAGCTGCCATCTTGAATGTATCGAGAGCTGCCATCTTGAATGTATCGAGAGCTGCCATCTTGAATGTATCGAGAGCTGCCATCTTGAATGTATCGAGAGCTGCCATCTTGAATGTATCGAGAGCTGCCATCTTGAATGTATCGAGTGCTGCCATCTTGAATGTATCGAGAGCTACCATCTTGAATGTATCGAGAGCTGCCATCTTGAATGTATCGAGTGCTGCCATCTTGAATGTATCGAGAGCTGCCATCTTGAATGTATCGAGAGCTGCCATCTTGAATGTATCGAGTGCTGCCATCTTGAATGTATCGAGAGCTGCCATCTTGAATGTATCGAGAGCTGCCATCTTGAATGTATCGAGAGCTGCCATCTTGAATGTATCGAGTGCTGCCATCTTGAATGTATCGAGAGCTACCATCTTGAATGTATCGAGAGCTGCCATCTTGAATATATCGAGAGCTGCCATCTTGAATATATCGAGAGCTGCCATCTTGAATATATCGAGAGCTGCCATCTTGAATGTATCGAGAGCTGCCATCTTGAATGTATCGAGAGCTGCCATCTTGAATGTATCGAGAGCTGCCATCTTGAATGTATCGAGAGCTGCCATCTTGAATGTATCGAGAGCTGCCATCTTGAATGTATCGAGAGCTACCATCTTGAATGTATCGAGAGCTGCCATCTTGAATGTATCGAGTGCTGCCATCTTGAATGTATCGAGAGCTGCCATCTTGAATGTATCGAGAGCTGCCATCTTGAATGTATCGAGTGCTGCCATCTTGAATGTATCGAGAGCTACCATCTTGAATGTATCGAGTGCTGCCATCTTGAATGTATCGAGAGCTGCCATCTTGAATGTATCGAGAGCTGCCATCTTGAATGTATCGAGAGCTGCCATCTTGAATGTATTGAGAGCTGCCATCTTGAATGTATTGAGAGCTGCCATCTTGAATGTATCGAGAGCTGCCATCTTGAATGTATCGAGAGCTGCCATCTTGAATGTATCGAGAGCTGCCATCTTGAATATATCGAGAGCTGCCATCTTGAATGTATCGAGAGCTGCCATCTTGAATGTATCGAGAGCTGCCATCTTGAATGTATCGAGAGCTGCCATCTTGAATGTATCGATTAGTAGTAGATATTGTTGTTAAAAAAAGAAGAAAAATATTTTCCACTTTCCATATCTTTCCATTTAAAAATAAGTTGTTTTTTTTCTTTAAATTGGCTTAAAGCTGAGCTGTGTCTCAAATCCCATACTTATGTACTTAAACTTAGTATTTTTAGTGCATAAGTGCTTCTGAGTATGTAAATGTAGTGCTCCATACACACTAAATTGTCACTAAATCGCCCACAAAACTGAGTATGGATCGATGGACACTTTCTACACTAAACGACTCCATCTTAGTGACGTTGACGTTGTATACGGAAGTTACGTCATATATATATATATATATATATACATATGTGTATTTTCAGCAGCAGTAGGAGGATGACATGTCTTAGCTGCTGATACCGGCGTAAATATTTCGTCAATATTTATTTTCTCATATTTCTTGATCCAAACCAAACGTGCTGCCAGCAGGTGGCGATAGTGTTCCTACAGCTGGTTGAAATCATCGTTAAATAGTAGTAGAAGAAGAAGCTGTCGTGTCATTTCCTGTTAGTGTGTAGCAGCAGAGTTTGATTTGAGACATACTATCTGTGGAGGATTAGTTACTAGTTAGTACGTACACTATCCTGATGATACTAACCAGTGCACTAAGAGAAGTACTTGAGACACAGCACTGGTTACAAAAGTATATAATGAGGTAATGTATGACGTGCCCTTAACTTAAGACGTTTGTTTCATTGTACAGTGAAATTGTACTGTTGCCTTCTGGGTTAGTTACCAGTGTGTACACTCATCGTCAGTGCTAGTATAGGGGGGTCATGTAAGCGGTACTAGGTTTTTTAAATCAGTTCAACTGTGTCAGGACAGTAATACCTCCTTTGAATACATACTTTGAATAACTACGACATCAACAAGTCATTTGTTTGAAATGAATCTATTCTTTCATGATCTATATATGTATTTGTCGATGACTAAACTAGTACCTTTATCGATGACTAAAGTGGTACATTTATCGGACACAATATAATCTTTATCAACATAATATTTGTTCTTAACATTATTGACATTAAAGTGATGCGACTATAATACTGGCTTCACCTTCATGTGTGAGCGATGAGATCAGATATTTAAAACTGATGTTGATGATGAAAACTTCTTTAGGTTCTACTTCATCGTGCTGTCGCGCCCTCTAACCCAGCTTCGCTATTGGTTTATCTATGGTTCCAGGGTGATCCCTGTCCAGCAGTTTCTCTCTCTCTGCAACATCCAGAGCTAATTGGAAAGTTGGCAACGAAAATCCAGACATTCCTGAACCTTCTTTAACGTCATCGGTAGCTTTTCCCTGCGCGGATGTTCCAGCCTGTGATTCGTCATCATCACCTCCGTCTGAAGACCGATAACGACGGCCGGCCTCGGCTCCAACAGACACCAACGTATCGCGTTGCCGCGCCGCCGTCGATGATTGACCGGTGTGTGTGGTCAGCTCAGGGCCAGAACCGAGGCTTCCGCGGATCGCTTCCCTGTGATGGATGGGTTTGGCTGCAGCGCCGGGTTCTGCTGATTACATACATGTTTCATGTGGCGCTGCTGTCGACGCCAGGCTCAGATCTCACCCGGAAACAAAGGACTTCCACGAAAGAACGGTCTGATTACCGAACTGAGATAAAAATGTGTTTTAAAAATACTGACGATGTCATAATAGGTGTTATTACGAGTGAATGTGCCGTTGTTTCTCAGGCCGTTAGACACGTGAGCTGCTGCTAGAGCTCGTACGGTCTGTGGACCATAAGAGAGACGGTGACGTCCAGATGTCTCAGTTCTTGAAGAGTTTCTTCTAGAGCTTCAGTGTCAGCAGAGAATACGTGTCACAAGCTTGAAATATGAGTCAAATTTTTGTTTAGACGATACTTTTTCTCTTGGGATTGAAGTCATTTTATCCTGGATTTATAAGAACCAAAGACTTGTAGGATTACTAGTAAAAAAAATTGAAAAAACCTTTGTACAAGGTTTGTTTCTTTGCTAATCCAAAGGACGACTTTGAAAAAAGCTAATGGACTTTTTCTCGACCAAAAAAGTAGCATCTGGTGAATAAAAGTAGTAGTAAAACTTTGGACTAATAATAATAATAATAATTCCATTCAACCCTTGTGTTATCTCAGGGTCAAAGTGACCTTGAGGCCTGAAAACAAATGTGTTTGTGGTATCCCTTGTGTTGTCTCTGGGTAAAAAGGTCAATGACCTCCCTGGCTTCCATAAATACATATGCAGTGGTGGAGGTCGTTCATCTTGACCCAGAGACAACATAAGGGTTAAAAATATTATTTACTTTAAGTTACAAAAGATACAAACAAAGTATGTTTATTTATTATGCTTTATATTCGATGGGAAGGTCCAGGTTGAAGATCATGTTTGTAGCAGGAACTCTGCCTAAAACCTTGGCTCCCGCTGGGGTTTGAATGATGTCATCTGCTGCCTGTGATGTCACTTCCTGTAAAATACCTCAGGATAAAAATGCCGGAAGAAATATAGTAAGTAAGTAAGTATTTATTTAGTGTAAAAATAATAATTTGTTGTAGGTATGTTTTAAAAGAAACGAGTATTAAAATAAATATAGTAGATATGTTTTGAAATAAATGTAGTATTAAAATAAATATAGTAGATATGTTTTGAAATAAATTGGTAATAAAATAAATATAGTAGATATGTTTTAAAAATAAATGTATTATTACAATAAATATAGTAGATATGTTTTGAAAGAAATGTAGTATTAAAATAAATATATTAGATTTGTTTTGAAATAAATGTAGTATTAAAATAAATATATTAGATTTGTTTTGAAATAAATGTAGTATTAAAATAAATATAGTAGATTTGTTTTGAAATAAATGTAGTATTAAAATAAATATAGTAGATATGTTTTAAAAGAAATATAGTAGATATGTTTTAAAATAAATGTAGTATTAAAATAAATATAGTAAATATGTTTTGAAATAAATGTAGTATTAAAATAAATATAGTAGATATGTTTTAAAAATAATTGAAGTATTAAAATAAATATAGTAGATATGTTTTAAAATAAATGAAGTATTAAAATAAATATAGTAGATATGTTTTGAAATAAATGAAGTATTAAAATAAATATAGTAGATATGTTTTGAAATAAATGCAGTATTAAAATAAATATAGTAGATATGTTTTGAAATAAATGAAGTATTAAAATAAATATAGTAGATATGTTTTGAAATAAATGCAGTATTAAAATAAATATAGTAGATATGTTTTGAAATAAATGCAGTATTAAAATAAATATAGTAGATATGTTTTAAAATAAATGCAGTATTAAAATAAATATAGTAGATATGTTTTAAAATAAATGCAGTATTAAAATAAATATAGTAGATATGTTTTGAAATAAATGCAGTATTAAAATAAATATAGTAGATATGTTTTAAAATAAATGTAGTATTAAAACAAATATGGTAGATATGTTTTAAAATAAATGTAGTATTAAAACAAATATAGTAGATATGTTTTAAAATAAATGTAGTATTCAAATAAATATAGTAGATATGTTTTAAAATAAATGTAGTATTAAAATAAATGTAGTAGATATGTTTTAAAATAAATGTAGTATTAAAATAAATATAGTAGATATGTTTTAAAATAAATGTAGTATTAAAATAAATGTAGTAGATATGTTTTTAAATAAATGTAGTATTAAAATAAATATAGTAAATATGTTTTGAAATAAATGTAGTATTCAAATAAATATAGTAGATATGTTTTGAAAGAAATGTATTAATCAAATAAATATAGTAGATTTGTTTTAACAGAAATTAAGTATTTAAAAAAATATATAGTAGATATGTTTTGAAATAAATGTAGTATTAAAACAAATATAGTAGATATGTTTTAAAATAAATGTAGTATTAAAATAAATATAGTAGATATGTTTTAAAATAAATGTAGTATTAAAATAAATATAGTAGATATGTTTTAAAATAAATGTAGTATTAAAATAAATATAGTAAATATGTTTTGAAATAAACGTAGTATTCAAATAAATATAGTAGATATGTTTTGAAAGAAATGTATTAATCAAATAAATATAGTAGATTTGTTTTAACAGAAATTAAGTATTAAAATAAATATAGTAGATATGTTTTGAAATAAATTAAGTATTAAAATAAATATAGTAGATATGTTTTAAAATAAATGTAGTATTAAAACAAATATAGTAGATATGTTTTAAAAATAATTGTAGTATTGTAGTATTAAAATATAGTAAGTATGTTTTCAAATAAATGTAATAGGTTTGTTTTGAGACACATTATTATCGCAGCTGTTTACAACTTCCGCACTTGTCAAAACTCAACCTAAACACAATAAATAAGGTAAGGTAAGGTAAAACTTTATTGATCCCTCAGGAGGTTTTCGGGAAATTGTTATGTTTGTTTGAAATAAACACACAATAAGCAGAAGTTAAACATAAGGTTTGTGCTTCTTCTCGCTGTATTTGATCTGTTACACAGCGTTGATCTGCCGTGAGCGTAATTGATGCTTCTCCTCCAATCAGAGGCTGTAAAGCTGTCATCGGAGCTGCCAGAGGTCACTTCCTCACATCCCTCGGCAAAACAAACAATTGATAACAACCGGCAGCAGATAAGAGTGTTTGGAACCAGGAGTCAATAATGACATCATAAGAAGTTCCAGTGCATGTGTAGTCAGAAGGTGTGTGTGTGTGTGTGCGAGTGTGTGTGTATGTGTGTGTGTGTGTGAGTGTGTGAGTGTGTGAGTGTGTGAGTGTGTGAGTGTGTGTGTGTGTGCAAGTGTCGAGGCACTCCTACTCTTTTAAGCGCTTGAATCGCTTCCATTAATTCACTCTTGTGTGTATTTATATGGCATCTTTGTATTTATGTGAAGTATAAATATAAATTCAGTTCATCATGCAGATGTCAGTGATGCCTGTGTGTGTGTGTGTGTGTGTGTATTAGAAAGTGGTCTAATGTGTGTGTGTGTGCGTCCCGACGAGGAGCTTCAGTCTAAGTGGCAGCGAGAGAACATAATGGAGTGGCCGCGCCGCCGTGAATAATTCATGTCTGGAGCTGGGATGAGGATATGCAACATTTTCATATATTAATTTATTACTCGGCAGATGAAGGATAAAATACGCAGCGATGCTTTATTAGCTGCAGAGCCATGACACTGAAAGGCCTTTGTTCTACCAGGATATTGACGAATGTGGCGACTCTCTTTGTCTCTGGATGGATGGATGGATGGATGGATGGATGGATGGATGGATGGATGGATGGATGGATGGATGGATGGATGGATGGATGGATGGATGGATGGATGGATGGATGGACGGAATTTGTGACCTGTGTCTAGAAAAGCGCTATACAAATACATATTAATTACTTACCTACTTACTTGATAGATAGATAAACTTGATAGAAAGTTGGATAAATGGATGGATGGATGGATGGATGGATGGATGGATGGATGGACAGACGGACGGACGGACGGACGGACGGATGGATGGATGGAATTTGTGACCTGTGTCTAGAAAAGTGCTATATAAATACAAATTAATTACTTACCTACTTACTTGATAGATAGATAAACTTGATAGAAAGTTGGATAAATTAATGGATGGATGGATGGATGGATGGATGGATGGACGGATGGATGGTTGGTACGTAAAGATATATTATTTACACAAAATCCAAGACTAAACCAACCTTATAACCAATAATAAACATTATTTTCTCAACTGCCAAAACAAAAAACAATCATTTCGTGAAGACATCCATTTCAAAATCTTCCATTGAAATCACAACAACGTGCGGGAAAATGTTTGTTTCCATCGTAACAGTTCTGAGAGTTGCTGAGCGAGTTTTAGAAAGAGGTTTCAACTGTTCCCTGTCGCAGAATAACGTTATGTCTGGTTCTTCTCAAGGTTTCTGCCTGTTAAAAAGACATTTTCCCTCGTCAATGTAGTTCATGTGGTTCGTGATATAGTGTTACTGTCTGAAGTACCCGGAGCTGCCGCGTGGGCTTCACCCCCCCGGCTTCAGTCAAACACGGCAACAGTCCAGGCTTTGTTGTCGGTGATTGATGACACACAGGAATTTCATTCATGGTCGGCAAGTGTTTTGGAGTTACCGTGACGACCAGGTGAAAACAGAGCCCGTCGGCAGTATCGAGTTCCTCAACCTTGATCGCGGAGGAAGTGACAACAAGGACGAGGTCAGCGTGGAAGTTAAACAAACAGCCATCACGCTTATCTTTGGAAGATAAGTGCTGGGAATCGTTGGCCGCGACCACACTGGGAACATTCAGTCTTTTTTGATTCGAAGATTCAAAAGATTTATTTCCGGTTTTAAACATTTGCCGCTGGTTCATTTATCGACAGTTTTCATCAATTTTACAGCGTCTGGACAAATGCCTGAGAGAAAGCAGGGACACACACTTAAATAAAAGCCTCTCACACACACACACGCTCACATTAAACACACACTGGTTTAATGCATCTTGGTAAAGTGCACCATTAAGAAGCAGCAGAGCCGGAGAATAACAAAGCTCTGATGCAATATTCATGCCTGCTCAGGCTAATGCTGTTTTTCCTGCACCCGAAGCGATGGATTTGCACATCACATGCTTCTATATGGTGTTTTGAGTGGACGTTTCTTTCGAGCCCTCGCTCACCTCGCGCTCCGCCGCTAATTACTCATTTGTTTTGTTTTATCCGACAAACATGGTGCGTGAAAGGTTGCCATATCTGAAAGCTGTTTAGGAGTTTCCAGCGTTCCCTCAAGGGTGATCTCCTCTTTGCGAAGCTACCTTTATTGAACGATGCTATAGATTTACGCAGCGAGCAGTTACTAAATCACAATGAAGACTGTAGACCGTGGACGGGATGCTGCCGATCTTATTTATGCGTCTGTCTCACCTTCTCGGGGCCTCGTCGTACAACTCACGTCTTGTTTATGTCCTGAAGATGGTCCAGGTTGATACTGCGGAGATTGTGTTGCTTTACGAAAATCAACTGCTTCAAAGGTAAGAAAAAAGAAGAAGTATCAACTAGAGGCGTTGATGAGGCTTCATAAAACAGTTAATGAGGCTTCATAAAAACTGTTGATGAGGCTTCATGTAACAGCTGATGAGGTTTCTTGAAACAGTTGATGAGGCTTCATAAAAACAGTTGATGAGGCTTCATGAAACAGTTGATGAGGCTTCATGAAACAGTTGATGAGGTTTCATGAAACAGTTGATGAGGTTTCATGAAACAGTTGATGAGGTTTCATGAAAAAGTTGATGAGGTTTCATGAACAGTTGATGAGGCTTCATGAAACAGCGGATGAGGTTTCATGAAACAGCGGATGAGGTTTCATGAAACAGTTGATGAGGCTTCATGAAACAGTTAATGAGGCTTCATAAAAACTGTTGATGAGGCTTCATGTAACAGCTGATGAGGTTTCTTGAAACAGTTGATGAGGCTTCATAAAAACAGTTGATGAGGCTTCATGAAACAGTTGATGAGGCTTCATGAAACAGTTGATGAGGCTTCATGAAATAGCGGATGAGGCTTCATGAAACAGCTGATGAGGCTTCATAAAATAGCTGCTAAGGCTTCATGAAACAGCTGATGAGGTTTCATGATACAGCGTCTTCTTTTTTAAAGGCCACTAGAGGGCACCTTTTGATGTATATTTGTTGGCTCTGATCTACTCTGAACCTGGCATCATATTCAACCTTACAGTCCCATCTAGTGGCCTTCACAAATGAAGACACTGTATCATGATACATCATCAGCTGTTAAATGAGGCCAAGCCCATCACTAGTATCTACTCATTTCAATGTATAAAATACAGTCAAAGATTTGTTGATATACGTGAAACTGGATCATGACAAGAACTTTTGTACTCAACTCCAACAAGTGACGAAGGCCAATGAAGCTTCGTGAAGCATTGTTCTGATTTTCATAGCCACTAGATGGCACTGCTTCGTCAATAGCTTTGGGCAGATATTTGATTGAAAACGCCAGTTATTTAGAAATGTACTGTTACAGTACACAGGTGTCACGTACTGACCGACTTATCTAGGACTGAGTAGTTTTTCAGCTGTAGGAAGTCTTAAGGGACTGTTTATTTTAGCAAGTGAATGGGCAGGTGAAGACGACTATCAGAGCTGATCTGTAACAGAATAGTGATATGTTTTATGTTTCTGATGTTTCGTTGATACTTCCTGTTTGTCCCACTTGTTGTTTCCTGAGTTTGATCAGGTCCACTGAACCTATTGCTTCAACTCTTCAGTCGCAGAGCTTAAAGCCACCACTTCCCCAGCAACAGGCGCCAGATTGTAACCTTCATCATACAGTGCGTCCCAACCTGGTTATTCCCCTCTTCACTTCTAGAATGAACTTTTAGTCACTTTCTGAGTGTTAAAAGGTTCGTTTACAAAGAATTTACATTTTACTTACTTTTCACTCACCATCATGTTGACAAGAGTATTTTTTACAGTAATCTGTCCCTTAGAGTTAGAGGTATTTCATAGGCAATGTTGTACCGTTTTTCTTAAACAAGTCTATATTTTAAGCTTGTTTTTAGCAGACGCTGCTAAGCTAGCTGCTAGGCTAGTTGCTAGGCTAGCTGCTAGGCTAGCTGCTTCTTTCACAAGGAAATAATTAAGGCAGCAGCTGAGTGACTGATAGCTATACAGACTTATTTAAGTTTTTTTTAAGTAGGTCAGAACTTGTCCCAGGTGCATAGCCCGAGATGAGAAAACCCCCTGAACAGGTCGCTCGTCTATCACGGGCCACTGTAGAGACCAACAATCGTTAACTCGTACAAACGACAATTTAAAGTCGTTCATCATATGTTTTGGACTGTGGGACACTTTAGTAAACCCACTCAAGCATGGGGGGCTTGACACAGATTCCTGAAATCACACGTCCAGTTAGAGACCATTATTATTACAACCTGATATCCAACTATCCATTCAGAAAGTCAAAAGTAGTTTTTTTTAATGAACCCCAGGCGGTGATCGATGTACCCGAGAATGTGGCGGAACCTTCTTGCTTCTTGAGAAGCCAAACATTCCAGGGTGTTTGTAAGAAATGGAGGCAGGAGTTTATTTGTTTCCGTATGACCTCGTTCCTCGCGTCGCTGGCCACGGATTGTTGCTGCCGCAGAACGAGTCGGGCCTGTTGAAACCAAGCGGCTTCTCCCGCATCACCGCAAACCCTGAATCACTCGTCGCGCTTTGTCTTTCAACAACAACAGGCTCCCACCGTCAGGTTGTTTTGCTGAAGTTCACGGTCAATTAAAAGGCCCCTCAGCTCCCCCCCCCCCCCGGGCCCCGAATTCCTTTTCTTTGAAAGGAATGAAGCGCAGCACCTGCGGCGCGTAACCCCAGGACCTGCTCGGCGAGAGACCTCGTCGGCTGCACCGGTGTCATCTCCGCCTTTTCCTGCTGATTTACGGAAGCCAATATGTTCAGGCATCCTTGTTTTCCTCCTGCAGGAAGCCGGAGCCCGACAGTAAATCTAGATCACCAACACTCCTCCATATGGCTGCATGAAAATTTCATTGTAGCGCACCCTGGGCTAAAGAGGGCGAGTGTGTGAGTGTGTGAGTGTGTGAGTGTGTGAGTGTGTGAGTGTGTGAGTGTGTGAGTGTGTGAGTGTGTGAGTGTGCAGGAACAGAACTTCACAAGGTTACGGCGTTCATGAGAGAGCTGTGGTGGTTTTTACATGGAGAGAATACACCAGATATTTACCTGTGGATGTATATAGATGCATGTGCACTATTTATCTGGAAAGATAACAGCTGTGCTGTGTCTCAAATCACATACTTCTCTTAGTATACTAGAAGTTAGTATGCATCAGGATAGTGTACGTACTAACTAGTAACTAATCCTCCACAGATAGTATGTCTCAAACATACTTCTCTTAGTATACTAGAAGTTAGTATCATCAGGATAGTGTACTAACTAGTAACTAATTCTCCACAGATAGTATGTCTCAAATCAAACTCTGCTGCTACACACTAACAGGAAATGACGCGACAGCTTCTTCTTCTTCTACTATTTAACGATGATTTCAACCATCTGTAGGAACACTGTCGCCACCTGCTGGCAGCACGTTTTGCAAGTTTGGAAAAAGAAATAAAGAAAGAATATGAGAAACGAAATTTTGCGAGATATTTAAGCTGGTATCAGCAGCGAAGACGTGTCGTCCTTCTACTGCTGCGGAAAATACACCTGTAAGTATATGTATATATATATATATATATATATATATATATATATATATATATATATATATATATGACGTAACTTCTGTTTACAACGTCACTAAGATGGAGTCATTTAGTTTAGAAAGTGTCCATCTAACCATACTCAGTTTTGTGGGCGTGTTAGTACACCCATTTAGTGTGTATGGAGCACTACATTTACATACTAAGAATTGAGACGCACTTACGCACTAAAAATACTAACTTTGAGTACACAAGTATGCGATTTGAGACAGAGCTCTGGTTAGCAGCCTTTAGATTGGAGTTAATAGCATGTAGTTCAACAGACAGAACGACTAACAAGGAAGTAGATCAGTGTCTTCAGAATATACCAATATAAACCAACTTTCAAAATAAAAAGAACATTTCTCAACTTCTGTCTTATTCTTATCTCCTCTTATCTCGTCTGAGGCGTCAATGAAACATAGCGTTGATGTTCACAAGAAAAGTAAACGTCACAGTCGACTGACATCCCATCAGCGACGTCTGACACGAGCGCAGCAGCGAAACAAAACAACGTCCACGGTTGTCATCGGGTTCTCGGCTCAGAAGCTCAAACGCACAACTATTGACGGAGAACTTTGTTCTGGCTGCAGGAGGACCTTAAAGATTTTTATCCAACTTCACTGAGTCACAATGACGGAGCATGTTTGAGCATCTGTTGAACAGTTTTCTTTATGTTTGGGGATTTAAAACACTAGAGGTCAGTATTTTAGAAAGAGAGCAAAAGTCAGTCTATAGAAAACATTAAAATGGACACGACTTCAGAGATTATTTTACAAGATATATTTCTGTATGTGTTTCTATTTAAAACAAGTTATATAAGAATATCTTTCTTACAAATGAAATTCTTAGAAATGAATCTTCCTTAAAGCTTTTATGTAGTTTGTCTGTCTGTCCGTCTTCCCCTCTGTCTTTCTATCTGTCTGTCTGTTCGTCTGTCTCTCTGTCCGTCTGTCTCTGTGTCCATTTGTCTGTCTCTCTGTCCATCCATCTGTCTGTCCATCAGTCTGTTCGTCTGTCTCTCTGTCCATCTGTCTGTCCATCAGTCTGTTCGTCTGTCTCTCTGTCCATCTGTCTGTCCATCAGTCTGTTCGTCTGTCTCTCTGTCCGTCTGTCTCTCTGTCCATTCGTCTGTCTCTCTGTCCATTCGTCTGTCTCTCTGTCCATTCGTCTGTCTCTCTGTCCGTCTGTCTCTGTGTCCATCCATCTGTCTGTCCATCAGTCTGTTCGTCTGTCTCTCTGTCCGTCTGTCTCTCTGTCCATTCGTCTGTCTCTCTGTCCATTCGTCTGTCTCTCTGTCCATTCGTCTGTCTCTCTGTCAGTCTGTCTCTGTGTCCATCCATCTGTCTGTCCATCAGTCTGTTCGTCTGTCTCTCTGTCCGTCTGTCTCTCTGTCCATTCGTCTGTCTCTCTGTCCATTTGTCTGTCTCTGTGTCCATCCATCTGTCTGTCCATCAGTCTGTTCGTCTGTCTCTCTGTCCGTCTGTCTCTCTGTCCATTCGTCTGTCTCTCTGTCCATTCGTCTGTCTCTCTGTCCATTCGTCTGTCTCTCTGTCCATCCATCTGTCTGTCCATCAGTCTGTTCGTCTGTCTCTCTGTCCGTCTGTCTCTGTGTCCATCCATCTGTCTGTCCATCAGTCTGTTCGTCTGTCTCTGTGTCCGTCTGTCTCTGTGTCCATCCATCTGTCTGTCCATCAGTCTGTTTGTCTGTCTCTCTGTCCGTCTGTCTCTGTGTCCATCCATCTGTCTGTCCATCAGTCTGTTCGTCTGTCTCTCTGTCCATCAGTTTGTCAGTCCGTCTGTTCGATCATCCATCCGTCCCTTTGTACGCCAGTGTGTCAGTCTGTCTGACCGTCCGTCTGTCTTTCAATCAGTCTGTCTCTATGTCCGCCAGTGCGTCAGTCTGTCTGTCTGCCACTTGTCCCTCTGTCCATCTATCCTTCCGTCCCTCCGTCTGCCCCTCTTTCTATCCGTCTGTCCCTTAGTTTGTTCTTCAGTCCGTCTGTCTCTATGTCCACCAGTGCATCAGTCCGTCTGTCCGTCCGTCTTTCGGTGTGCGTTAAGTTATATCTATCCGTCTTTCCCTCTATCCTTCTGTTCGTTTCTTTCTATCTTTCCCTTTGTCCATCTGTCCATCTATCCATCTTCATAGCTATTATTAAGTGGTTTTCTTCTAAATCTATTTTAATTTTAATTTTGTCCTCTTTATCCGAGTAAACCTGTGAAGGATTTTTCACAACAGCATGAGAGCAGGAGGAAGTTCTTTAATATTTGAAATGATTGTGTTGCATTTCCTGCTGCTCATCTTTACTCATACGCTGATGTGTGATCGTGAGAAGTCGCGACTCGTAACATAGTTCCTTCACACACCTACACACACACCTACACACACACACCTACACACACACCTACACACACACCCTGGAAAACCCAAAGTCCTTATAGAAGCTCAGACATGAAGACAATTCATTATTTAGATATTACACCTCAGAGCCGAGACTGTGAACTACATCACCTGTTATTAATCATTCATAAGCTCCATCTGTGGTCTCGGACGTTTGGGTTATTCTGGTCGTCAGCGGACTCCAGGGCTCCATAAGAGCCGTGAAACAGGGACTCGGGGACACGCGTCACCTCCATAAATGAGCTGTGTACCACAACAGAGGTGAGGAAATATCTTCAAGTACCAAGAGAAGATCTCAAGAGGTTCCTTTTACGTATGTTTACAGCTCTCATTACTGTGCAGAGATTTTATTAAGCTTTGTTTGAGAATCATCTGTATCAATAATTTAAAAAAACAAAAACACATTTATTCCATCATTGGCATTTATTTCTACACAAGATGTTAAAGATTTAAAGCATTTAAAAATAATCTCTAATTATACAGAACTTGAAGTAATCGATTCAGGTTTTGGAAAATCTAAAATTGGTGATGAGATTTTCATATTTGCATTTTTTTGTTCCAGTATTTTATCATTGATGATGTCATCAGGCGTGTCAAATATTGAATATATATATATTGAAATATTTCCTTCAGTTTTGCTGTTCTTGGAAGTCAATCGTTGACAGTCTTTACTTTAAACAATGGCATCTTTCTAGGACAACATATCAACACAACTTTATTCACTTTGTTTTGGAGTAAACCATGTCTAACATACACAATGTGACAGCATTTGTGAAGGAAAAAGTGAAAGATAAACTGAAACTGAGCAAAACACAAATGGCAAAGAAAAAACTTGAAATTTAACTGGACATGGTTAGGAATTCTTTAAATTTTGCTTAAATCCTGGGTGTGAGGTTTAGACTAAAACTGGAGCCAAGTGCTGATGTAAACAAACAAACAGACAAAAATGGAGTGAATCGAAAAGGTTTAATCACAATAGTTCCAAAAAACAAAACGAAGATTGAGCGTCCATACCACAGTCCAGGGGAAATTAAAGCACCACAAGTCGGGGGGAGAACAAAAACTCAAAAAAGAAAACACACGCTGGCTAAAACTTCAAAAAGTAGGCTCAGACACAAAGAGGACAAAAACACTAAAAACAAGAAAAAGTGTCATCCACAGAAAGAGAGAACAGAGAACGTACATACTAGGGAGTGACGATTATAATCTGGCGCCTGTTGCTGCAGCCGAGGTGGCTTTAAGCTCTGCTGCCGAGCTGGTGATTAGTGATGAGCTGAAGCTGCTGTGACAGCAACAGGCGCCGTGGAGCTCAGGAAAGAGAAGGATATGCAAAAGAATTTACAAAATAAAATCATGAGACAAAGACATAAAACTGGGTCAAGATTGTCGAACGTAAAAAGCTTTGGTTTCAGCTTTTTCAGTCTCTTGAAAGACATGGTGTTGTTGAGCAAGGCATTACGAGTCTGTGGCGAGGTGATAACATAAAACACTAGCATAATAGCGATGGTTAGTTAGGCTACGGTTACTTTAAGATGTTTCAAGTGTAGCTAAGAGTGTGGATGGATTTTTGTGTGTAAAAAAAACAAACTTGCAAGAAATGATCATCGGAAGATTTTGACCTGAATTGAGGAACCCACTCCCTCATGGGGGTGAGACTCAAAAGTCCACCAATTTCCATCCTTAATCCCTTAAAAAAAAAAGAACCTTCTCTTCTCCACAATCAAGTTGCTGGTTGTCGAGCGATCAACGTGACATGTGTTTCCAGTTGCGGTGCTCCGGTCGGAGGTTGTTTAGGTTGGCAATATCATCAATACTTGCTGTTGCGTCTTAGTGTCGCTGTTATTTAGCGGTGAGTCCTCCTCCATTAATTCCGCCGCCTGTCAATCAACACTAATCTGTCATGACAGTGGTGGTTTGTTTGGGTTCTGTTGGCTCATGTTTGTCATCTGGGTTTCGGTGTGAGCTTGTTTTGAGAAGACACGCTGGCTCCGAGTACAAATGATTTTTCGGGGGGGAAAGTCCCTGAAGTTCATTCACAAGTCCTAATTCATCATATCGGCTCCTTTTGTGCGTCGCCAGCTCGAGTTGTGTTTTATTTTCTGTTACTCTGTGAGTCTTTGGTGCTGCTTGACCTGACACAAGTGCAGGAAGAGGAAATGTGAGACAAGCACAGCTCAGATGACGACACACAACACCCGCTAACGCGCACACAATTTACTGCAGCTTTGCTCGATCGTCCGACCATCAGTCATTCTACCAAGTGATTATTGAAAACACACACACACACACACACACACACACGACCTCTCTCTGCAGCACAAAGAGAAAAATAACAAATTCAGTTCGGACGCTGTAGATGTTGGCACGACATGAAAAGTGCGCAGCGATTGTTTGAGGGCCAAATGAATTTTTCCTCAGAAAAAAAAAAAAGGGGGAAAAGAAATATACGTTTCTCTGACAAACAGCACTTTTAAGCGTCCAAGTCATAAATCGTCATATTCTTTGGAAAGTCCATCAGTTCCAGATGTCGACTTATCCTCCTTTTTCTGAGGAGTTTTGAACTTGAAGCCAAAAGAGACAAAAGGCAACTTGAATTAAAGAGAGTAACAGTTGAAAATATCCCAAGATATATCTGGAAACTGACTCTAACCATTGAATAAAGAGCTTAAAAAAAACTAAACGTCAAATGCGTTTGGCATTTTTTAATAGCTGTCGCATCATAGGGGTTTAAGTGAGTTTTTGTTAAAAAAAAAAAGGACAGCACAACCAGACTCAAACCCAACAGAGGCTACAAAATCAAATCTTAAACAATCTAGAACACGGTTGTTAATTCAGGGGCCAAAGTCATTCTAATGTTACTCATTTAAGAGTCAGTTTTAATATCATCGTGATATTATGGTTTTAATGTTAGATGCTGAATCTAGCATCTGTGTTTGACGTTTCTGTGAGTTTCTATTTAATTGCTGACATCAGCGACATTCGTTTCTTTGCTTAAACACCAGCATTTTTAACGGTTATTATTTCAACATTAACATGAAACTGTATTGACTCAAATCTTACTGTTTTTAAATGACTTACGGCCGTAATTCTGACTCTTATGTTCTGAACAATAGCAAAACACTCACCACAGTTACATGGAGTGTTTTGTGGTTTTTCAGGTAAATGTTTCCGAACGGAGGTGGATTTTGCGCAGCAGCTGTGAGCAGCCATACGAGTAAACCTGGATTCCTTTAAAGAAGGACAAGTAAATCTGCTATAAACTCTATGGTTTTTGATGCAGCTTTTGTATTTATATGATTTAAATACGTAGAAAACGTACAAAAAACAAATAGCATTTTCACTGAAACATAAGTAAAAACGCTGGAAAAAGCTGAATTTAATCATAAACTTTTATTTTGTTTTCATCATGACTTCCTGGCGAAAGTTAGTAAGTAAGTAAAGGTTATTTGTAAAGAACTTTCTAGACCAGGGTCACAAAGCTTAAACAATAAATAACAATACACAGACCTCAGAGCCCGAGCTGGGGTGTAAGTCTGGATCAGATCACTGATGGAAGGTCTGACCATGAATAGATCTGAAAGTAAGAACCAGAATTTTAAAATGATCCTGAAAGAAACTGGCAGCCAGTGAAGAGTTTGAAGGAGAAATGTGAGTTCTTCTACTAGAGCAGCCAGTGAAGAGTTTGAAGGAGAAATGTGAGTTCTTCTACTAGAGCAGCCAGTGAAGAGTTTGAAGGAGAAATGTGAGTTCTTCTACTAGAGCAGCCAGTGAAGAGTTTGAAGGAGAAATGTGAGTTCTTCTACTAGAGCAGCCAGTGAAGAGTTTGAAGGAGAAATGTGAGTTCTTCTACTAGAGCAGCCAGTGAAGAGTTTGAAGGAGAAATGTGAGTTCTTCTACTAGAGCAGCCAGTGAAGAGTTTGAAGGAGAAATGTGAGTTCTTCTACTAGAGCGGCTCAGAATTCTGGCTGCAGAGTTTTGTATGAACTGCAGGCGAGAAGATCCTTCTGGTTTAGACATGAAAATAAACTGTTACA
>NC_141828.1:1035000-1050000 GCF_982586985.1 Callionymus lyra
ATGTTCAAATGATAATAAATTAAGTTTCATTGAATTGTGATCAGAAAAAGTGTAAAATTCAAATTTAAAACAGTTTTAATTGAATTTTTTTTACACTGAACGTACTAAATACAATTGAGTCCATACATTTTGCATACAAATGAATTTAAACTGTCATTTATAAAACACACTGAACTCTCAGATCATTAGTCTCCGCCCATGACCATATAAGGAGTTGAAGAAGATCCTGCCCACCTGTCGACAAACTTTTCTGATCAGAGATCGAGATTAATTTGTATGAAATAAAGTAAGAAAGTATTCAGTTGAGTCAAATGAACATCAATAATTCACTGTTATGAACTTAATCTGGATTTTGAACCTGATAATATTTAACTAAATGTGATTTATTTTCTTTTATTATTATTTATTTATGTTCAAATCAGGTTTTTTTTTAATGCATCTGCGTATTGTTAACATAACGAAGCATTAATATGAATTTAAATGTTTTTTTATAGTGACAAACATTATTTTAGTGCATTCTTGAACGAACACAAACTTTACACAAGATCACAGCTACGAAAATATTGATAATTGGTCAAAATCCCTTAAATTTCCTGCTGTTCACGTTTTACACACAAACTTGTTCTGCTCAGGATTCATGAATGAATGAGACCCAGTGTGTGTTTTTTAGTTTTCTAAAAACATGAACAAACAAATCAGTCTTTCTTGTGCATCATTGAAAACAGCTGCTTGTGAATAAACAAAGATATGATGGTCTTTAGTGTTTTCTTTGCATTAAAAATAATGTTCTTCATAATAGTGTGAATCTTGAAGGCAGCTCACTGTTGACCTAAACTTTTACCACATCATTTTTATCCGATTTTAACCAATTAAACTTTCATCAATTCGGCTTTTTCCTGAAATATGAGCTATGTTCTATCTTTCTTTTATCTTTTCTACTCTTCCATCCTTCCACTCTAAATCACTTCTATTCCTCTTTTTCTACCTTTTTTTCCACGTTCACTTGAATGAGAAAACTCTTCAACTCATGTTTCCACTCCTTCAACTTTGACCTTCAGGTACTTTCATGTACTCTCACCTGGAAACTTCATTCAACTTTAAAATCACTTTTGTCAAATTATACTACTACTTCTACTACTAATACATGTACCACTAATTCCACTACTACTTCTGCTACTAATTGTACTACTGTTTTTACTAATTCTACTTCTACTACTACTACTACTACTAATTATGTTTCTACTTCTACTTCTACTTCTACTTCTACTTCTACTTCTAATTTTACTACTAATTCTACTACTAGTTTTACTACTTCTACTTCTACTTTTACTACTAATTGTACTACTTATACTTTTACAACTATTTGTAGTTCTACTTCTACTCCCACTAATACTACTTCTTCTAATCCCACTCCCACTACTTCTTCTACTTCTACTACAAATTCTACTACCAATTTCTTCTTCTCTTTCTTCTATTCCTCTTTTTATACTTTTTTTTCCATGTTCACTTGAATGAGAAAACTCTTCAACTCATGTTTCCACTCCTTCAACTTTGACCTTCATGTACTCTCACCTGGAAACTTCATTCAACTTTAAAATCAATTTTTTTAAATTCTACTTCTACTTCTACTAGTAATACATGTACTTCTACTTCTACTTCTACTTCTAGTTCTAGTTCTACTTCTACTTCTACTTTTACTACTAAATGTACTACTTATACTTTTACAACTAATTGTAGTTCTACTTCTACTCCCACTAATACTACTTCTTCTAATCACTCTCCCACTACTTCTTCTACTTCTACTACAAATTCTACTACTTTTTTCTTCTTCTCTTTCTTCTTTTTCTTCTCCTTTGAATTTCTTTTTCTTCTTCGTCTTCACATCATTTTTTTTCCTTCACGCCATCATTTCAACTGTTTCCACACATTTTTTTTAAAATACTAATTCAATACTTAATATATTAAGTTAATATTTAATAAGATTAATATTTTCGTGTACACATTCCACATTCACACTTCATTTTCTTCTGGAAATGCAACTTTTCTAGTCGTCGGGTTAGTTTTTTGTCTCTATTTAGTTGTTTCTTCAAGACTTTTTGACTCGTTTATTTGATAGTTTTTCAATAAAATTAGCAACAATATTATCCAAGTGACGCTTTAATGACGATCACAGAATTCTTTGATTCCTTTGCCAGTTTTTTTCCTCTCCCCGCAGGGGGAGGTTTGGCACCTTGGCTGTAAAGCCCAGAAACGAAATTACCTCAGACCCGAACCTGTCAACACACCATTACGGCCGGCATTATTGGCCGGGGGGAGGAAGAGGGCCGAAGCCATCGTAGCGCGGAGGTGTTGGCAGATATAGGCTGCAGGAATGTGGCAACAGGGAAACTTGCTGGCCGCGACCGAGACAGTCTTGCTTCTCAAAACATGTTCTTATCAGCACGCTCGATAAAGCGCGAGGACGCCGGCGAGCGGCAGATTGAACAGGATTTACCGACGAGGGAAACGTGGATGTTTCAGAAAGTTGAGTGGATTGTCAGAGTGTTTTTTGGGGGAGCAGCCCATAAATCTGGGGGTGTTTTTCCTGCTCCTCCCTCCATTCCACGGCCGTGATTTAAGACGATCCGAACTCACCTCCTCACTCATTATCTCCGAGGCGACCTTCACTTGACTCGGCAGAAAAAACATCGTTGACTCGTGGAATGTTTGAAAAAAAAAATCATCCACTGATGAAACTCATCGTTTTGATCACGACGAACATGTGACCAAGAATTTATAACGTATTGCTGTATAAACGTATTATATAATTAATAACGATGTAATAACTGTTAAGAGTTCAGTCTCATCTTGTATCACATGTTTGTATAACCTGTTGATTCAAAGTTCAGATGAAGAGCATGAACTCACCTTTGAACTGATTCATTTTCCTTGAAATACATTTTGTTTTTGGTAAATAAAGTCACTTTAAGAAACATTTGAAGAAAACTAAGTAGAAGTTTCTCTTCACAGACTTCGACAGTAAAACAACAACAGCTTGTTCTCTGAACTTGTTTCTCTTCGTATCTCTGTTGTTGTGTACGTCATACTATCATGTGTGTATGTCATGGTAACGGTATGTGTGTCATGTGAACGTTTATGTCCCTCATGTGATCATTTATGTGTAATGTGGTCCTTATTTTGTATCATGTGATCCCTTATGTACGTTATGCGATCATTCATATGTGTTTATGTGTTTCATGTGGCCCTTTATGGTTGTCATGTGACCCTTTATGTGAGTCATGTGATCCTCTATATGTGTGTCATGTGATCCTCTATATGTGTTTATGTGTGTCATGTGATCATTTACGTGTGTCATGTGATCCTTTATGTGTGTTGATGTGTATCATGAGATCCTTTGTGTGTTTATGTGTGTAATTTGACCATTTATGTGTGTCATTTGATCATTTATGTGTGTCATGTGATCCTCTATATGTGTTTATGTGTGTCATGTGATCATTTATGTGTGTCATGTGAGCCTGTGTTTGTGTTTATGTGTGTCATGTGACCCTTTATTTATGTCATGTGATCCTTTATTTGTGTCATGTGATCCTTTATGTGTGTAATGTGATCGTTTATTTGTGTCATGTGACATTTTATTTGTGTCATGTGACCTTTTATTGGTGTCGTGTGAACATGTATAAGTAAAGGAAATATCAATAAAGGAGGAAACACATTTTCCAAATAAATGAGAATGTCTGGAAATACAAACATATAAATATAAAAGTCTTGTTTGACATCAATGGTTACATTTTAAATTTGTTAAAACAAAATGTCAAACACTATTGATGCAGCACTTTTAACGCACTCACAACAAGCACATTTACTCTGAACCCGGACTGGTCCAGGCATCGGTGTCCCTGCAGAGATGAGGGGGGTCTGAGGGGGTCTACCTTGGTGCCCATGACTGGAGCCCTGAGGTAACTGTTGAAACAAATCTAAAGCTGCCTAATGACACGCACCGTGAAACTCTTTACAGGCCATTTACGCTGCTGACAGGCTGCTGCCAGAGAGCTGTGTGTGTGTGTGTGTGTGTGTGTGTGTGTGTGTGTGTGTGTGTGTGTGTGTGTGTGTGTGTGTGTGCGCTCCAGATAAAGCATGTATATGTGATATGTATTAGTCATACACCAGCAGGTTATCTGTGGCTATGAAAACAGTGTTGAGGCGCAGCATGGGGAAGCGATTAGAGATGCTATCTCTGCACTTCTGTTGAGGAGCCGACGCCATTCAGATCCAATTTCCACACACACTTCATTTATGTTCGCTGTTCATGGAAAGTGTGTGTTTTTTTGGAACACAAACCTAGACAGCCTTGCAGAGCTATAGTCCTTATCTTCTGTATCTGCAAATGTGTTGTTGCGACAACTTTGACAGTAGTAAAATCATCCTTTTTTGATAAGTTGTGACTTTTTTTTACTTTGTGTAAAACATGTTTGGAATTCAAGATGGCGCCGCGGATAGTTTTTCTATTGCTTATTTGATTTGTGAATACTTTTTCTTGTCAGACTTATTCGAGAAAGGATATTATGTCTTCAACTCCTGAGGATTTATATCCTCTATTTCTCACTCAAATGGAAGGATTTTGTGATTTTTTTTTAATTCATCAAGATTATTATTTAATACGATTAAGTTTAATGAAATTTTTTATTTCATTTGACTTTATTTCACTAATTAATTATTTCATTTTTTTTTTATCACACCTTAATGAAATGTTTATTATTTTTTATTGAATTTTATTAATGTTATTGTATTTCATTAATATTTATTTCAATCTTTTAATTCTGTACTTTGTTGTGTTTACATCCTTTACATCTACGTGACAAAGGTTTTGTACTTTGTTCCTTTACTAGTCTAGACCAGTGGAAACAGTTTCATTCTCAGTCTGTCACTAGTTTGACATTTTTATTAGGTTTTTATTATCGTTTAACAAGAGAAAAACACTTTAAATGTGCAGATTAATCCTCCAGACCTTCTGTATATTTCACTTCATCTTCTTCTTTTACTTCATCTCGTGTCGTTTTCTTGACATTTTGCTTTTTCTCCCTTCAAATCTCCAAAAATATTTTATGCTTGTTATCTCTGCTTTTTGTAACGTTTGTGTTACTTTAGTTTCTGCAGACGAGTCCAATGAATTTTTGGTAAAATGTTAATAAAATTGAATTGAAATTCAAAATTGAAAAATGCAATTGAAGCGTAAGGCTAACGGCTAAGATGCTAACTTAGCCATTAGCTTGTAGCTCATCTCTTGTATGTACTTTTCTGTTATTAAAATGTGACAAAAAAGGGAAAAACACAGAAAGTGCTGCTGTTTTCTTCTTCTCTTCCATCTGTCCAGACACATGTAAGACTCTAAATGATGAATATTTATCGTGTTAATTCTCTTAAAGTCAAACCTCTACACCTGCAGGAAAAATGAGAGAAAGTATCAAATGACAAACTGGTCTCGAGGAATCTTCGTCAAACTTTGGTTCAAACCTGTCTTGATGTTGGGTCGAAGGAAACGTTGAAAAATAATTACAGAGCCGTCATCTTTCTGGATAAATAACTCATATAATGCGGCTTTAATGTGGAATTCCAAAGTGCAATTACTATTACGCCCCGTTGTATTTATGGAATTATGTCCTTCTGCTGCCTAATTCAAGAAAATATCCCGAGTCATTTTCGGCTCCGAAAACCAACTTTCCCTCATGTATCACATGACAAAACACAAACATCATCATCATCACCATCTTCCCCTTAATTGCTACCATCCCGGATCATTTCCCCGACTTCCATTAACGTCTCCAAACATCACTTTCAAGCTGCAGAATTCTCCCGAAATGAAAACATTCTCATCAGAACGGACAGTTTAAACAGGTGCCACAGTAACATAATCATCAGCTCAGCAATTACTGCCTTCTGCCGGACTCGCAGCCATAAATCATTCTCTCTCCACAAAGACCACGTTGTGGTTTCGCTCGACGTCCAATAATCAGAGATCGCTGCGTGTTCGGCGTGACGGCCTCGGCGCTGAAACACTGCTTCCTTCTGTGGAGGCCTGAGATCTCCTGCAGATCCTTCAGCGAGCGCGATATTGTACCTGCGCCGACACCTGTTGGATCCACCTGAGGTCTCGTCATCAGTGTGAGCATAATAACAGTTGAGGAATCAAACGCAAGCCTTTGTGCCGAAGCCAGATCCTGGTCGGATTCACAGGCCGAGTGAAGGAGACACACACGTTTATTATTAACGTTTCAATGAGACAAACACACACACCTGCAGCCCAACCTTCTCTCTCACACACACACACACACCTTGTTATTGTCAGGGCGAAGGATTCTCTTGGAATGACTTTGTTCATCCAGTCAGTTTCAGTCAGGAATGTCAGATTCAATCGAGGAAAAAGTTTGCAGATCAAACTACATGATTATTTACGTCAAAGGAAGTGATTTTGATGTTTTAATTTTTTCTCAATTTATCTTAATTATCTTTGTTTTGTTCCTCGTTCACCAAACAAATTACAGTTTATCTCGCATTGTTAACTTCAACAATCTCTTAGTTTCTTATCTTACGACAAACACAGCATCTATAAAGGTCAAAGGTTACTCTGATTTTGACCTATTGACACGTGTCAATCGAGGTCAGAGGGAAACTAGAAACATGATCGAGTAGAAATGCCTCCGACAATTTTATTCTGTGTTTTGATGATTTATTTTGTTAATAATGGATATATTTTTTAAAGCTTTTCTCACTTTTTTCCTCCTTTCCATTGGTTACTATTGTCAGATTCTCCCTCCAAACAAATTGTAATTTCCATATTTTATACTTTATGTGATCATTTATGTGTGTAATGTCAAAGAAATGTGTCATTTGATCCTTTTTGTGTGTAATGTGGTCCTTATTGTGTATCATGTGATCCCTTATGTATGTCATGCAATCCTTGTGTGTTTATGTTTCATGTAGCCCTCTCAAGTATGTTATTTGAAAATATGTGTCATGTGAATAAATGTGTGTCATTTGACCCTTTCTGTGTGTCATGTAAACATTAATGTCCCTCATATGATTCTTTATTTGTGTCATGTGATTCTTTATGTGTTTGTGTGTCATGTGACACAAAATGACAAAGAAGCTGATTATGAAATATTCTCAAAAAGATAAACATGAAAACTGTATTTTTATCTACAGTAGATATAATCAAAATATATTTTAAGAAAACTATCCTAAACATAAAGACGCTAAAAAGACACTTAATTTCAAATTTGATATAAAACTGTCATAAATCAGTTTTGTAGTTGAACTCTGACCTCATGCTCTAGAACAATTAGAGACTCGACCTTCAAACACATTTAAAGAAAATAAACACAAGATGTTTCTCTCATCCTTTTATTCCTTCGTCTGAAAGTAACAATCGACCTCCGGAGACGACCTCAGGAGCAGCAGGTTCAGAAGAAATGAAGGCACAAAGTTCGTGTGTGGATTCAGTCGCACGAGCAGCACATGAACAGATCTCAAGACTGAAATTAAAAAATACTTAGTAAGACGACTGAGGGAATGTTAAAATGTTTGGACACACGGAGACACATCATCGCACAACATGTAAACAGGAAGAAACAACTTCCACAAACGAGTATTTCCTCTCGTTGATCCATAATCGATCCCGACGTGTCTTCTAGCAGCAAAAGATCCTTCAAGTTCTGATCCGGCCCAGTTCAGGGTCTGTGTTGGTTCTGCTTCCTCAGCCTCCTCCGGGCCTGAGCCTCCTGCTTCTTCCTCTCGATCTCAGCAGCAGAACATTCGCCCGCCGCACGACTGCTGATGAACACTGAGACGGGAGGTGAGAATTAACATCTAAAAACATCAACGTGTCTTAAAACCTACCTTTGTTTCCGATCACCGCAGAGTCGGACAGATTCCTCTTGAAGGAACTCTGGTGCGGTTTGGTTTTGTTCTTCTCGCGCTCACTGGTGGACGAGAGGAACGTGGCGTCGATACGACCAGCAGGGAGACTCTGAGACACGTTCGCTCCTCTCATGGTGGCGTCCCATCCTCGGAAGCTCGCGGCGCCGCCGGTGAACGGTAACGACTGAGAGCGCACCAGCGACGTCGACCTGCTGGTGTTCGGCCTGCTTTCGATCGGCAGAGGTGCGGAGGTTTTACCGTCGGGTTTGGGCGGAACGTCGGAAAGCTGCTCCACGCTGTCGCACGCCTGACACAGAAGGTCGTCGTCGTCGAAGCCGTCGTCCCACAGAGCGTCGGCGGAGGCTTCGTTCTCGTCACATTTGTTGGGAGAGTTGGTTTCATGGTTGGACTTCTGAGAGACAGCAGGCTGGAAGTGCGGGTTGGATTGTAACCTGAAAGTGCTTCTAGTGCTCGTCTTGGTTTTGGGGGAAAGTTCCTGAAGGTTCGAGTCTCGCTGGAAGGAGTGTGTGTCCGAGCGTGCGGGGCTTTTGCTTTTCTCTGGATTCTTGGTCATTTCCAGAACAAAAGAGTCGAGTATATCGTCGTTCTCCCAGTCGTCGTCGTCGAGGTTTCCTGCTTCCTTTTCCTCGGCAGGTTCAGACTCTTTAGACAACGGTTGTTGGCTGTGGCTCTGAGTGGAGAAGCTCTGACTCAGTCGCCCGCTGACGCTCTGAGTGGAGCAGTCGAAGAGAGCCTGCAGCTCCGCCTCAGTCCCACCCGAGGCTGGAACCTCTTCTTCACGGGGCCTCGCTTCGTCCTCGGAGGTCGTCGGTCGCTGCTCGTCAGTCAGACTCTTCTGCTCGGACGCGTCGATTTCCTGCTTCATGTTCTGGTCGAACTGTTGAGCCAGAATCATGAGGTCGTCGACGCTGCTGTGCCTGAGGACGAGACAAAAGAGTTAGTCATATTTATAGAGCTTTTGTAGACCAGGGTCACAAAGCGCTTAAACAATCAAAACAATACTCAATAAAATATATACTTTAAAGGTCAAGATAACACTGAGAAAAACACAAGAGTCTCAGAGAATCAAGGAAAAGCTCAAATAAAATCAAACATAGATGTTTCTTGAAGGAGTCAGTAGATCATCAAACACAGATGTTTCTTGAAGGAGTCAGTAGATCATCAAACACAGATGTTTCTTGAAGGAGTCAGTAGATCATCAAACACAGATGTTTCTTGAAGGAGTCAGTAGATCATCAAACACACATGTTTCTTGAAGGAGTCAGTAGATCATCAAACACAGATGTTTCTTGAAGGAGTCAGTAGATCATCAAACACAGATGTTTCTTGAAGGAGTCAGTAGATCATCAAACACAGATGTTTCTTGAAGGAGTCAGTAGATCATCAAACACAGAGATGGTTCCAAAGCTTAGGAGCAACAGTCTGGAAGGATTTCTCTCCTCTGGTCCGGAAGTTCAGGAACCATCAGTAGAATATTGTTAAAATCTGTATATTCATGAAGGTAGTTTTGTTTTTTTATTAATCAATAAAAATGACTTGTCCTAGTTTCTTCGGGCGAGAGGCGGGGGACACCCTGGACAGGACCCTAGTCCCTCACAAGACACACAACCAGTCACACACACACACTTATACCTACAGACAATTTTCCCAAAGTTCTCAATCAACCTCTGTATGTTTCTGGACTGTGGGAGGAAACCGGAGTTCCCGGAGTAAACCCACACAACACGGGGAGAACATACTGACTCCACACAGTTGGTTCCCTCCCGACCTGGAAGGGAACCGGCAACCTTCTTGCTGTGCTAACCACTGCGGCCGCTATGAATTAAACTTCAGTGATTTGAAGAGTCGTTCTTCAGCGACTCTGTAGCAGATGTTTCTTCCTGATGATAACATAGAAGATACAAACCTCGACGACTTCTTCCTGCTTCTGGGCTTCCTGACCTCCGGTGTGGACGGGATGGCACCGTCGCCGATCCACTGCAGGAGGGAGGAGTCGGCCCCTTTCGGTTTAGAACCCTGTGACACACCAGCACTTTCAGCGTCAACACAACCTGTACTGTATACATCGTACACTCATGACACGACGTGCAGTGACCGACCTTGGGTGCGATGCGATTGACGATGTCCGATATATTAACAACTCTGTGGCGCCGCAAGGATTTGGCTGAAAGGTAAAGATTGAACCAGTGAGTGACACATCAACAGGTCGACAAACATCCAAACGGCGCCATGTTTACCCGGTTGCGTCGGAGACGTGGCGTCCCAGATGATGTCCTGTGAACGCTCCGCATCGCTCGGAGAATCTCCGTAACTCATCCACGCGTACTTGCTGCGACCCGGAGGGCTCTGGAGGTCTGCGGACATAAACAATGATTATTAACATAGGTTTGGTGAAGCTTTGACTCTAAAAGACATTAAAATGCTGTGATTATATATTATTATCATTATATTCTTACTAGGGTGTTTTTAAGTAAGTACGTAATTTATATTTAAACAGCGCTCTTCTAGACCAGGGTAACAAACCACTTAAACAATCCAAAAAAACAAAAACTACTCAAAAAATATATACTAAAAAGATCAAGAAACACTGAGAAAAACACAGGAGTCTCGGAAAATCAAATGTTTCAGGTATAAACGCCAACCAAATATTAAGTAAGTAAAGCATCACTTTTACTTTTACCACGATACTGTAT
Source organism: Callionymus lyra (assembly GCF_982586985.1). Lineage (NCBI taxonomy): Eukaryota > Metazoa > Chordata > Actinopteri > Syngnathiformes > Callionymidae > Callionymus > Callionymus lyra. The sequence goes on from NC_141828.1 coordinate 1,045,629, forward strand.
CATATTTTATCATAGTTCCATCATAGTTTATATAAAAAAGTTAAGTGTATAGTTAAAAAGGGTGTGAAAATTTAAACAATTTGATCATTTTATTTACAATTAACTCTGTTTGTTTGCTTTACACTCCAGCAGCTTTTAAAGCTGATGTTTGGACATATTTGGTCCAAAATTAAAACAGTTACGACTTCGTTGAGAGTCATGTGGTCTGTTAAACAAGTCAATAGCTGGAACAAGGCTACAAATATATCCTTGTTACTACAGTATCACTGTAGTTACTACACTATCACTGTAGTTACTACACTATCACTGTTGTTACTACACTATCACTGTAGTTACTACAGTATCACTGTTGTTACTACACTATCACTGTAGTTACTACACTATCACTGTAGTTACTACACTATCACTGTAGTTACTACACTATCACTGTAGTTACTACACTATCACTGTAGTTACTACACTATCACTGTATCACTGTAGTAACCCCTTCATGGTGATCAATATTCTTGCCAATGCACCCCCTAATTATTAAACACTTGATAGAATTGAATTAAAGTTATAATGCTGGTGTAATTTCTTTAGTTTACAATCTAGATCGATAGATACGTTATTGATCCGCCGGAGAAGAAATCATTATGTCCAGCAGCAATAAAACATTCATCCAAAAATACATGTCAAACAATCAAATAAATAAATAAATAAATACATAGAAAGACTTAAAATAAATAATTAAAGTAAAAAGTGCATGTCAAGCATGAGGGAGAGTTCTGTTGTAGCATCTAATGGCGGAGGAACAAAGTCTTTAAAAGGTTCTGCAGTGCAGGGAGAGGAGCCTGTTGCTGTGGTTCCTCTTCTGAGCCTCCACAGTATCATCCAGCGGGTGTCGAGGGTTTCTCTGGATTATGTGCTGCCTTCATCCTTCTCTCCAGCACTGCTCCCACAGAATCCACACATTTACCATCACAAACATGTATTTCCTGATCAGCCTGTTCAACCGGTTACTGTCTCTTGACCTGTTCTCGGTGTTCTCTTGACCTTTTAAAGTATATATTTTATTGGGTATCGTTGTGATAGTTTAGGCGCTTTGTGACCCTGATCTGGAAAAGCAATCTATAAATATAAATTATTTACTTACTTACTAAGTTAAGTTTGGTTCTTAATTTGAGTAATTCATGACATTAAATTTCATCTAAATCAGAATAAATCGCCACAAAGTCAGTATTATTTACGCATCTTTACAAACTGTTGATTGTTTCAGGGGTATATATATATATATATATATATATATATTTAATATTTGTTTCAATATTTGTTAGTGAGACTCTTTTGTTTTTCTCATAAATATATATTTATATGTCACAGTACAGATTGGAATCCAGTAGGATCTGGAATCCTACTAGTACAGATTGGAATCCTACTACTGAACTGGGATTTAAAAATTATTGGAATTCCAATATGTCCTAGGACAAATGGGAATTCTACCAGGATAATCTCCAATTCTAATGGGAGAAATCCCTAAACCATATCAATATTAAGATCCCAGTACAGTTGCAGGATTCCAATCTGTACTAGTGGGTACAGATCTTACTGGATTCTAATCTGCACTTTGACATAAATATATATATATATATATCCCTGAAACAATCCACAGATTGTAAAGCTGCGAAATTAATACTAACTTTGTAGCGATTTATTATGATTTAGATGAAATTTAACATTATAAATGACTCAAATTAAGAACCAAACTGATACTAGTTTCCAGATCCTACTGGATTCCAATCTGTACTGTGACATATATATATATATATAGAATATTTTAAATGACTGAGTAAGCGTTTGATTTCTTGGCACCAAGAGACAGTCTCTCCATCATTTGATCCACAAATCACTCACCTTTCCGCATGTCTGCAGGTCGTGTGACACTCATCCCACTGTCCTGACTTGTGTTGTTGTTGTTGTTGTTATTGTGGCAAACATTGGTGAAGTTCTGCCACAGATGGTTGAAGTTTCTCGCCGCAGACTCCGACATCACTCGCGATCAAACATCTCTAACAGCCTCAGCATGTCTAAATGTTTAAACGTTCGACGTCGATGTCGCTTTCAACGTTTAAAACAGTTTGTTTTTCTTCATGTGCGTGTTTTCATCTGAATCTACCGCCATGTTTTTTTCCGCTGACGTCACGGAACGACGGAAGCCGACAGGGCGGCTTTATAATGGCGTTCAAATAACGTGGAATTTATTCGCTTCTTCTAATGTTTCAGATTTACTTATAGACAACTTTACAAACAAATTAGAGATTTAATTAATTAAACTTAACTTTGCATGCACCTGGTTTTCGTTCAAATAGTGGATTGTTTGTGACGAGTGCCTAATAAAAAATATCAGAAATATATTTTTTTTAAAAATCCCTGTTATTTTTTGTTGTTGTATTTGTTCGTATTTAAATTCACAGTCTTGACGCAAAAATAACCAAATATTAATATTATTATGTGAACGAGTCAGCTGTGAATTGCTAGAAACTTAAAACTTACCAAATATTTCATGCGAACCCTTAGCAAAATAAGGGTAAATTCACGTGTACTTCTTACAAACGGCCAAATATATGCTTTAAAAAATAATAATATTTTAAATCTGACCATCTGAAATATATTTAGTATCTGTCAATTCAGCTGAAGCTTTGTTTCGACATCCTTTAGGAATTTATGCAAGTTTAAGTAAGTAGTTTTTATTTGTAAAGCACTCTTCACAGAAGAAAGCCTAGTACACAATGAGTGTACTTTGAGTATACTTATTTTATACTAAAATTAACATAGTTTGACATCTATGGGAAAAAAAAAGTATATTTAAATGTACTTTGATTATACTTATTTTATACTAACATTAAAATAGTTTGACATCTATAGGCAAAAAAGTATATTTGAATGTACTTTGATTTTACTTATTTTATACTTTAAGGTTACTTTTGACATCCCTTGGAAAAAAGTACTATGACTCTATTTAATTTTTTACCAAAAATTCAAGTATTCTAGTTTACTTGACATTTACTTTTGACATAATATAATTCAAAATAGTACCTTGATGTACTTGATGTAACTTGATTGTATACTTATGGTTATACTACAGTATAGTTTGTTACATGTACTTCAGGTACATTATACTACTTTTTTCGTTTGGGCAAGTCTATTATTATGGTGATCCAGAAGTAATCAGTGCAATGGATTATGGGAGTGGGTGACAGTGTTAGTGTTTTTGTTGGATACACACATTTTCCTTTGAGGTATAAGTCATGTTTTATCTCTATATGTGTTTGATCATGAAGTGCTGGAGTTAGTTCAGGATTATGCTCTTTTGAATGACCTTCATTTACCCTCAAGACACACAGAGAAGAGAAACATTTAAGTCCCTATTGGTTCATAGGTTTGTATAAGAAGAAAACACGTGACCTTGTGTGTCTCGCCTTCAGTTCTTGACGTGAAGTGCAGGTATGTTGCTAGTACATTGGTAGTCTAGAGAATCGTGTACTTTGGGTACACCTTATTGAATATATAGATATGAGTACACTTGATAATATATACGTCTTCTTTATAGTAAACTCCAGTTTAGTCTAAAGAAGTATCAAATTAGTATACTTTTACAAATTAATATACTTATGTACTTACTCTACCTATGCTTGATGAAAAGTACTTCAAGTCTACTACTCTGTTCTCTCTCTTTCCAAAACCTCCTCGTTGAAATATTCAAGTGTCCTTGACGAGCTATTCTGGTCTCGGCTCCACATGAGTCAGAGTTTGGACTCGTCCTGCGAGTGTAAGCACTCGTGACTATATTTGGATTTTTCCAGCGTGAACCTTTGAAAAAAGTGGCTCCTGAACGTGTTTATGGAATGAATAACGACTGGTAAAAACCCAGAACGTTACATGGGAGGTGATTTATAGGAAGCAGGGTTTCAAACTCCTCCATGTTTCATCATCCGAAGGAGGGAAATATATGAAACAAGTCACATTGACATGGATGTAAATCTACTTTTGACAGCATTATGAGCCGCTACACAAGTTATAATGAGGAGTAAAACTTGATTCTTTGGATGTACTTTAAGGCGTATTGGAACATGTTTGGGTTCAGTCAAGGAGAGAAAAATCCCAGAATACATTTAGAAAAACCTTGTGGTGACATTAGTGTGTTTTTACTTTTCTGATACATTCATGAAACTATAAGTGATTAACGTTTCTGGATGTGTTGTGTGAGACACATTAATATTTCATTATATATTCAATAACTATATAGGTATGTTTCCAACTTGAGCTTTAAATCTTAACAAACATTTTTAAATAGAAGTAAATTCACGAAAAACTCATCATTTAGACATTTATT
>NC_141828.1:1057500-1107500 GCF_982586985.1 Callionymus lyra
ATAAAACACAAGGAATACAACAAACACATTTGTTTTCAGGACTTAAGGTTGCCTCGACCCAGAGACAATACAAGGGTTAAAAAATATATATTTTGAGCATTTGAGTGACAGGGAAAAATCATCAAAGGACAAAAAAACTAAAATCTTGTTAAGCATTGAACGAGTGATTGATAACTTTATATAAAATGTATATAAATCTAGTGTCAGAAACATTTGCGACTTGATTGATGTAATAGTTTTACTCTGATCTGATGAAGGTATAAATACAGTCCAATCAAAGAAACTAACACAACAATATTCAACACTTAATGTTGTTCTCTATACTTTTGTTAATTATGTTAAAAAACAATTAATAACTTAATGAGGAAACTTTTCTTCTTATTCAATAAAGGTTTGATTTTACACAATAATGAGTTGAAATAAAAAAAAAAAGAAGCTTTTCTCAGGGATTTTAAGGTGAAATTGAAAAAAAAGATGCACGACATCAATAAATAACATATTAAATCCTAAGAGGATTAAATAACTCAAAGGAACTTGTATTAAACGTCATGATGGTCTGTATTATCAACACTTTATTTGATGGTGAATCTTCATTTTCCACTCGTTTCTAGACTCTTACAGATCAACTGAACACGTCTGCTTCACTCGTGGCTCGACTAAACACAACAGCAATCGTTTTGTGTTTATTAACAGGAACTTTTCTGGTCATTTATCAGTTTTTTTATCAATTAAAATGCAGCGAAACTTAAACCTTCTTGTGACTGTTGTCTAAAGATCCAGTTTCTCGGCTCACGTTTTGATAATCATGATTTTTTTTAATTTATGGAATCTTTCATTTATTTTCCATATTGACTGAGTTCATCTTTTAAATGTAGTTCAAAAGTTTGATAAAAAATAACAGAATATACTTAAGTTACACATGTTGATCTTTTTCTCGTTTTCAGTTGCAGCCTTTTCTTTGTTTCCTTCAAATGTGTGTTTTGTTCTTTTGTTCTTTGCTCAGGTGTTCGTCGAGGAGGACGAGGCTTGATTCCTCCGGTCGACGCCCACAGAGTCCTTCCCTCCCGGGGCACACATGACAGGAAGTGAGCCAGATGGCACCGTGAAGGTCTGCAGCAGGTGACCTGGTCTCTGGAGAGAGGAGGAGGAGGAGAGGAGGAGGAGAGGAGGTGAGAGAGGAGGAGGAGAGGAGGAGAGGAGGAGAGGAGAGGAGGAGAGGAGGAGGAGAGATGAGGAGAGGAGGAGAGGAGAGAAGAGGAGGAGAGAAGAGGAGAGAGAGGAGGAGAGAGAGGAGGAAGAGAGAGAGGAGGAGAGGAGGAGGAGGAGAGGAGGAGAGGAGGAGGAGGAGAGGAGGAGGAGAGGAGGAGGAAAGGAGGAGAGAAGATGAGGAGAGGAGGAGAGAGAGGAGGAGAGAAGAGGATGAGAGAAGAGGAGGAGAGAGAGGAGGAGAGGAGGAGAGAAGAGGAGGAGAGAAGAGGAGGAGAGAAGAGGAGGAGAGAGAGGAGGAGAGGAGGAGAGAGAGGAGAGAAGAGGAGGAGAGAAGAGGAGGAGAGAAGAGGAGAGAGAGGAGGATAGAGAGGAGGAGAGGAGAGGAGGAGAGAAGAGGAGAGAGAGGAGGAGAGAAGAGGAGGAGAGAAGAGGAGAGAGAGGAGGAGAGAGAGGAGGAGAGAAAGTAGGGAGTGAGAGGTGGGGAGAGGGGAGGAGAGAAGAGGAGGAGAGAGAGTATGGAGTGAGATTAAGCAAAGGAGGTGGAGAGAAGAAAGATGTGAGGAGCAGCAACTAATCCTCTCATACATCAGTGTTAGCTTCGTTCCACTCCACGAATCAGGAGCTTAAAGATTGTGATTTATCGTCTAAATATTCTAATCCTCTCTTCAATTACTCAAATATTTCTCTTCTTCAAATTGATCGATGGATCATCAGTTCCTTGAAAGGTCTTCAATATCCTGAGATCACGTCATAGAACAACAATTAAGGAAAGATAAAGGACACACTGACAAAGATAAAGGACACACTGACAAAGATAAAGGACACGAGCGGCTGGAACAGACTGTACTTTGTGATGCTGTGAGAAATAACATGAAACTTCAAGAATGAATCAGATTCACGTCTATTCAAGGTCAAAGTCTCATGAACCTGCAGGTGTTGCCATCAGTCCAAGTCATTAGAGGATCAGGAGTGATGCAGAGGAAACAAGAGTGAAGAGAATGATAAAATAAAATGTATAAATTAAATAAAAATAAATGTAATCCTTCAAAACGGCTGCAGTGTTTTTCACGGAACTCTTCGGCTACGAAGCTAAACCTGGAAGATGAAATAATATGTACTTCTCAGTGAAGCTAAGCAAGTGCTGAAGATAAGGGTCTTACCCTAGCCCTAGCCCAAGCCCTAGACCCAGCCCTAGCCCTAGCCCTAGCCCTAGCCCTAGCCCTAGCCCTAGCCCTAGCCCTAGCCCTAGCCCTAGCCCTAGCCCTAGCCCTAGCCCTAGCCCTAGCCCTAGCCCTAGCCCTAGCCCTAGCACTAGCCCTAGCCCTAACCCTAGCCCTACACAGGCGCCAAACATGCTCAGAACAGGAACTGTCATGTGTCACTTTGCTAAAGTTACCACAGTGAGACAAGAGGCTGGTCATAGTAGCAGACGTTTTCAAGGAGAGGTAAAAAAAACATACACTAACTACACACCATGGACTGTTATATTAACCGTCACGTGATCTTTAGTGTTGAGACATGTGATGATTCGACTGCGATCACAGAGGAAAAGTACCAGTTAATGAAAGATGATAAAGACTTTGAGAGACCTGAAGGAAAACTCTACGGTCTAGGAAAGTTCATAGCTTTAACAAAATACAAAGGTCGGAAATACAAGTTTGTCATTCACTTAGGCCCAGTTCCGATTCTCTGCCTTAGCCCTACCCCTCCGTTTCACGTGTGCCCGTGAGGCAGAGGAGTTTCCCAATTCTCCATTGGAAGAAGGGCGAGGGGTAAGACGAAGCGCCAGGTAGCCCTTGAAACGAAGTGAGGTCGGAGGCACACTGGAAACGGAGGGGTATGATGGATTTCCCAAGAAGCAGTGCGTTATTGCGAAGAAAATGGCAACGTTGCAGGACACAAGTGTGAGTATTTAACGACTCGAAATTGGTTCGTACTATAGAAAAATACTAAATGCTAATCGTTAGCTTTGAACACTAGTGTCTGTTCATAAATATCAGGTGAAAGCATTTTTTTGGCTGATATTCCATGTTGATAAAATATAAACTCACGGTGAAGATGCTAAACGTTAGCCTTTAAAGCGAGTGACTGTTCGTAAACTTGTATGAACTAATTATTTTTACAGATATTCCGATGTAAAGTTTAAATAACCAGCGGCAGCAACATCTTAGGTCATGTTTAAGATCAGATGACAGACAGAGTTTATTGACGTCTACATTTATCCAGAGACTTCAAATGACTGTAACATTGAGGTCACTTTTCACTCACCCTCGCTTGGACCCTGGCTTGCTGGGGCAAGAAAACAACTTTAAAGTAATGAAATGCACGTTTTTTAACTGCACACCAAGTTGTAAAACACATGTTTCACGTTCAGTCGTGAACAAATGTTTCACGGTAAGTTGAGAAACATGTTTTAAAACATCAAACAGGAAGTTGAATTAACATCTTATTCCCGACAAACGAGAGCAGAGAACGATGTTCGTTGAGCTGGAAAGAAACTCCTTCTCTCTCGACTCGAAGCCACATCACAAGTTCGCTCCAGTTTCGGTGTCGATACGACCGAAGAGAGGTTTCGTTACAATTTTCTTCACTGTTATTAAACATTCTCCTGCTCGCACAGATTTGGACAAACTTCCATTTCACGCACGCTTCGTCGTACAATCTGCAGCCGCCCTCCGCCTGCAGCCTCCTGCCGCCGCCCTCCGCCTGCAGCCTCCTGCCGCCGCTTTGATCTAAATTTGGCAGCTTGTGCAGTCGTTTTCATCTGCAGGCTTTGATGGAGGGCCGGTCGCACTTTTATCCCACCAGCTCCTTCTCTGCTCAGAAACCCGTCCAGCATATGGCGAACATTCCCTCGACCGGAGCGTCGGAGCGTGAACAGGCTCCGCCCACTTTCTGCAGCCGACACTCCCTGAGCTGTGATGGTAGAAATGATTTCCATCGTGAAGCTGTGAGTCTAATGAGGCGAAGTTGACTTTGTGTGACTCAAGAGACTTTTAAATATCCACATGGGCGAATCTAAATGTTATTAAATACTATATACTCAATTTTTAAAGATGTAAATTGAACTGAAGTATGTTCTATATATATATATATATTTATATATATACTGTATATATAATATACTATTTCTTGTAAAAGTTATTCTAAAAAACCATAAATATTACATAAAATCAAGGGAGATTTCCAGAATTTTCGCCAAATTGTAAGGGGGCGCAAAGCAAAGTAAAAATGGTCTCAATTACAATTCACTTCAAACTCTCCCTCTTTTCAAGTTATTAGTTTTCAAATGTACTTTTTGTACGTGTGCGACGCAGGGTTTTTGCTGCATATATATCAAAGGAAGTGAACCCACAGAAAACCACTTGTATTTTCATTGAAAGTCTTTGGCTGACATTTGACTTTTTAAGATGAGAATTAAGTAGACGATAAGAAAGAATTGCATTTTATATATTGTTTTAACATAATACGTGTTACTTCGTGTTATACTATTTATTTTAAAAGTTCTTCTAAAAATCAGGTTTCAAGTTTCTTTTTATTTATTATTTTTCAAATAACAACATACCAGAGAATAAAATCAAAACATCCAATATATATATATAATATAAATAGTACAACACGAAATACATATATTTTTTCTAATGTGTTTTTTTATTTTAGCCCTACTATGTCTATTATGTTTTAATGTCTTTTTAATTTCCATCTTTGCTGAAACCTAAGTATATAAATATATATATATATATATATATATATATATATATATATATATATATATATATATATATATATATATATATATAATATATATATATATATATATATATATATATATATATATATATATATATATATATATATATATATTTCATTTTGTACTATTTATATTATATATATATTGGATGTTTTGATTTTATTCTTTGGTATGTTGTTATTTGAAAACTAATAAATAATAGGAACTAGAAACCTGATTTTTAGAATAACTTTTCAAGAAATAGTATAACACGAAGTTACACATATTATGTTAAAACAATATATAAAATGCAATTCTTTCTTATCGTCTACTTAATTCCCAGCTTAAAAAGTCAAGCGTCAGCCAAAGATTTTCACTCAAAATACAAGTGGTTTTCTGTGGGTTCATTTCCCTTGATATACTGTATATGCAGCTAAAATACCCGGCGTCGCACACGTACAAAAAGTACATTTGAAAAAGAAAAACTTGAAAACAGGGAGAGTTTGAAGTGAATTGTAATTGAGACCATTTTTATTTTCATGGGGTTCTTCCCACTTCCTGTGCGCCCCCTTACAATTTGGCGAAAAAGGGGTTAAAATTCTGGGAATCTCCCTTGATTTTATGTAATATTTATGGTTTAAATGTTTCTTGGGGGGTTTATACTTCTTTCCCCCTTGACTCGACCGAGTGTCATCATCACTAGAAGAAAAAACCAAGTCGTGGACCATGAAAAAAAAGAGAGTAAATCCATCAGACAAGAAGAAACTTCATTATAAAATATCTGATGGGAAATCACCGGCGCTCGTGGATGTTCTACCGTCTCCAGTGGGACGTCAGGGATCTCGTTTCTGCGGCGCTGCTCTTTCACGCCCATGAAACTCACACCGTTCCATTATTGGTCGACACAGAGCTGCAGTCTTTCGGTTCCTTCATGTCCGACCGCGGCGGCGTCGCCTCCTGCCAACATGTCCGTCAGGAGACAACAGGTCCGAACGCATCGCTGGGCCTGATGGTCAGAGTTCTGATGGAGATAAAAACACAACATTCCCTTGTTCCGCTCGTTCGTGGAGCTTTTGAAACCGTTCTACCTGCGGATATGAAAACCAAACATCACAGTATTTAGCGTCTTGAGAACCATGTTGATAAAATGTCAAATACTGCAGGTGAATGTTGAGAAATATCTTTGTCATCAGAACATATCAGAAAATATAGAGAAATTACCATTTATTTTAACCTATAGTTTGATCGTTGAAGACATATAAATATTTAATATGAAATGTACTACTTATTGTCATTATTGAATAGAATAGAATAGAATAGAATAGAATTGAATAGAATAGAATAGAATAGAAAAGCTTTATTCATCCCCAGAGGGGAAACACACTTTCACAACAGCGGAGTTGGAAAAAGATAAAGTGCAAGGAAAAAGAAATAATAAAGGAGAAACAAAATAAAATAAAAACGATCTTAAGAATATACAATTATTTACAAAATTAGAAATTTAACACTATTAACAAAATAAAATAGAATAAAAATAAAATAAAATAGAAATAAAAACGGAGAAAAAAAGAAAAAAAAAACACACGAGAAGAAAAACACTACGGATTAGCATCAGGATATTTAAAGTAGAGAGTTAAATATCCTGACACCAGTTGGGATGAAGGACCTTCTATAACGCTCCTACACTGGGGGGCCTGAGCCACTGAAGGAGCTGCTCCTCCACGGTCAGGTGCAGTGGGTGGAGAGTGTTGTCCCTGATGGAGGATAGTCTGGAGAGTGTCCTCCTCTCTCCCACCTCCTCCACCGAGTCCAGCGAGCGGCCCAGGACAGAGCCGGCCCTCGTGACCAGCCTGTTCAGTCTCTTCCTGTCCCGGTCCGTGCTGCCTGCTCCCCAGCAGACCACAGCGTAGTGGATAGCAGAGGCTACCACGGAGTCATAAAAGGTCCTTAAAAGTGGTCTGCACACTCCGAAGGACCTCAGTCTCCCCAGGAGGTGGAGGCGACTTCGGCCCTTCTTATACACGGCGTTGATGTGTGTGGACCAGTTCAGTTTATTGTTGAGGTGAACACCCAGGTATTTGAAGCTGTCCACCAGCTCAATGTCCGATCCCTGGATGCTCACCGGTTGATGTGGTATATTGGTGTTAAATCATCTTTTAATTTTTTTTTAATATAGTTTTAATATATTTATTTTTTTGTTTTGAAGTTGGATTCGATAGATACAGTTAAAAATGTATTCTCCAAAATGAATATTATTTATACAAATGAAGTTTTAAATTGTTAAAAGTAAAGTAAATTTTGTTTCACAAATGATTTTTGACGTCATACGTATAATTTTTGCTGTAAAAACATTTTAAATTATTTGTATAACTTTGACAATATACACTACAAACTAGTGAATAATGCATTTAGCAATCTTATTATATATATATGTTTGGTGAGATTGTTTATTGTAATATCTTTATTTATTTGTCTTATAATATTCACACAACACTATTGTCTGTTATTGTCGACTGAGTTTCCAACAATTCTCCACAGTTAAGCAGGTTTTATTTATTCGTCTTCTGGGGGCGAGAGAATGAAATCTTCTTGAAATCATCATCTAATCTCTTCTTCACGCACTTTAACAACAGTACACGTGTGCGCCTGAAGGGGCTGCTGTGTTTATCTGATCGTCTTAAATGTTCACAGCGTCGTCTGGTCGTGCAGAGCAAACACATGCGTGAGGAAGAGCTGCCGGCGTTGTTTGCTTTTATCTTAAATATGTCGTCTCCAGATTGTGCAGCCCTAAGAAAACTGGTAATTACCATATATTATCACCTCCACGAGGTCCCGGCGACTCGGGCGGCTGCTTCGGAGGTAATTATATCTCCCAAGTCGTCTGTGTAATCACCTGATGGAGGAAGAAGCTCTGCCTTCATTCCAGGATACAATTCATAGAAACGTTTTTACACTTCGTCGTTAGAAGAGAATCTTCACGTTGAGCCTCGATGATGGTGAAGGTGTAGAGACTTGTATCGAAGTGGAGGGTCTTAGGCTGCAACCCTTTATCTTCCTCCGGTAATTATGACCATTTGCAATTAACAAACAGGTAATTACAATGAATGAACAGGTTATTACAATTAACTAACAGGTTATTGTAATTAACAAACAGGTAATTACAATTAATGAACAGGTTATTACAATTAACTAACAGGTTATTGTAATTAACAAACAGGTAATTACAATTAATGAACAGGTTATTACAATTAAAGAACAGGTTATTACAATTAATGAATGGGTTATTACAATGAATGAACAGGTAATTACAATTAATGAACAGGTTATTACAATGAATGAACAGGTAATTACAATTAATGAACAGGTTATTACAATGAATGAACAGGTAATTACAATTAAAGAACAGGTTATTACAATTAATGAATGGGTTATTACAATGAATGAACAGGTAATTACAATTAATGAACAGGTTATTACAATTAATGAACAGGTAATTACAATTAAGGTACAGGTTATTAGAATTAACAAACAGGTTATTACAATGAATGTACAGGTTATTACAATTAAAGAATAGGTTGTTCCAAATAAAAAAAAGGTTATTACAATTAACAAACAGGTTATTACAACTAAAAAACAGGTTATTAAAATGAATGAACAGGTTATTACAATTAAAGAATAGGTTGTTCCAAATAAAAAAAAGGTTATTACAATTAACAGACAGGTTATTACAATGAATGTACAGGTTATTACAATTAAAGAATAGGTTGTTCCAAATAAAAAAAAGGTTATTACAATTAACAAACAGGTTATTACAATTAATGAACAGGTTATTACAATCAACAAACAGCTACAGACCTGACAAGGCTTGATAAGTTTGTACCTTAAAGCTTAAAGCAGTAATACGTAAGATTGAAAATATTTTTTGTTTGTATTTTATATGACAACTCAGAGTTTGGAAGTCACTTATTGCTGCTTTACGTCTTTACGTATTTTAATGTATAATTTTTCATTGTTATCAATACTATCACTGGAAGGTTATTTAGAGAATCATCGGGATAAAAAACAAACATTATAATTGATTTAAATAATTTAAAAAGTGGTGTTAGTCAGTGTTATTGACAGGTGAAGTTGTCAAAATAAAACGACACAACGATGTCAAACTCTGATACAAACCTCTGTATCAATGTTTGTATTAAACTGCGTTTTTAAAACAAACAAAAACGTTGCTGAAAATATAGTTTAATTTCAGTTTCACCCTAGAAGCAGAATACAGTGTAGAGTACAGAGATCATTGATTTACAAAACCTTGTTTAGTTAACTTGATGACAAATTCACAGGCACAATTTCTATTAGAATTTCCAACAGTCTGTATGCGTAATCGTGCAAATATGGCTGTAGAGATTGTGAAAGAGACAACGCAACTATTTAAGAAGACATTAGAGTAGGATTGCACTAACATAGTGCTAAAGAACATGTTTCTTAGCCTGTTTTAAAACACTTTTTATATTGTTTAAAAATAAAAGTTTCTACAAACGTATTGTTATTGAGGATCGTTAAGGTTAATTCAACATAAGACGCACAGTCTCGGATTTAAGGAAACACAATCTCCACCACGTTACACCTGATTTGAATCCTGCCTGACGTGCACAAACACAGCTCCTGTTGAACGCTCCACTGATCATTATAGCGACTGGTAAATGACTCAGATGGATAAATATATAAATCAGCCTTTATTAGCAGGACTCCTGCTGAGAGAACAAACCACTGCAGTGCTGTCGACGCTAAACGAGTGAGCATCTGGTTTTCACCCATGAATTAATGAGACTTTGTCTGTTTTACTAACTCGAGTGAACTCATGGAAAACTATTGGTACAATCATTCAGAAAAATATGTTGAAAAGTTATTTCTTATATCGTGTTTTTTTAGTGAAGCAACCAAAACTACTGTAGCATTGATACACTGATGTCTCACTGACAGTCAACGATCCAGATGGAGAGACTGGAGTCTATCCCAGTATCATAGGGCGAGAGGCAGGGGACACCCTGGACAGGACGCCAGTCTGTCTCAGGACACACAAAGACAGACAACCATTCACACACACACTCATACCTACGGACAATTTCCTCAAGTTCTCAATCAACCTCTGTATGTTTTTGGACTGTGGGAGGAAACCGGAGTGTCCGGAGTAAACCCACACAACACGTGGAGAACAAACTAACCACACACAGGAAGGTCACAAGTTGGTTGCCCTCCGACCTGGAAGCGAACCGGCAACCTTCTTGTAAATATACAATCGGAATGAGGGACGTTTGAATAAATGCGGATTGAAAATAAACATTTATAAAAATATTTATTATTTATATTATTTTAAAGATTATTGTTTGACTTTGGGCACACAGTGTTTAGCGCTGTCGCTGGTTCGCTTCCAGGCCGAGCCAACTTTTCTGTGTGTAGTTAGTATGTTCTCCCCGTGTTGTGTGGGTTTACTCCGGACACTCCGGTTTCCTCCCACAGTCCAAAAACATACAGAGGTTGATTGAGAACTTGAGGAAATCGTCCGTAGGTATGAGTGTGTGTGTGAATGGTTGTCTGTCTTTGTGTGTCCTGAGACAGACTGGCATCCTGTCCAGGGTGTCCCCTGCCTCTCGCCCTATGATACTGGGATAGACTCCAGTCTCAGGGATAAAACGGTAGAAAATGAATCAATGAATGTTTGACTTTCCCTTTCAATGAACATTATATTTTCAGTTTAATTTCTATCAAATGTAAAGGTTGTACAGGGTATATTTTTAACTGAACTACAGTTTTTTGAGCAACAAACATGTTTAGAAACAACAGCAAAACCTCCGACTCTATTATCCTCCTCTTTTTTTTCTTCAGCCGTGACTCTGTGCTCCACGTTCAGTGTCGTCCTCTTGCATGGCGGCAGCTGTTGTGTTATTCATAACTCACTGATCTAAATGAGCCTCTAATTAGGCTGCGATGTTTGCGAGCCCGACTCCCTCCTCATCCATCCATCCATCCCTCCATCCATCCCTCCATCCCTCCATCCCTCCATCCATCCAGCCCTCGCTGCAGCCTCTGTTCCCTTGTTGTCCCCGAACACAGCCGGAGACGACTGGGAAATAAAAGGCACGAGTTTCCTTCATTTAATTATTAAAGAAGAGCAGCGTGTGATGAGAGCGAGCGCAGGAAGCGAGCGCAGCTAAACGGAGGTACAAACATGCCGACCCAGCAGGTGTCAAAGAGTCAGAGAAAGGGAAGAAGATGAATTCTTAATTGGCTGCCGAACGCGCTGGTGTCGCGGCTCTAAAACTCACAGTGGCGTCGGTGTGTTTGCAGGCAGGAGCCGGCGAGCCGTGGCCCCCGCCGAGAGCTCGCCTTCACCTCGCGCTAATTTCCCAACTTTCAAAGCTTGTAAACTTTATCTAATTATACTCGAGTCGACTCGGTCCCTGGGCCGGGATTTTTTGGCAGGTTGCGTTGTTAATTTATGAAAAACAAATGTGAAATATGCAGATGTCTTTTGTCTGAAGCAGCTGTTTGGTCGTGGTGCCAGGTTTCAATCAGGCTCTCGAGGGAGGCCCCGAGTGTGCGATCTGTGGCCAAGGCCCCTGTTTGATGTCGGCCGGGGACGGAGGGATAGCGACACACAATCGTCCTACTGTATTTGTGTGCGTCTCTGTGTGTGTGTGTGTGTGTGAGTGTGTGTGCTCGATAGAAACTACAACTCACTGCTTTTCTCTCTCGTTTAAAAAGATTCCGTTCATTTTTTACGATCATTTTGTCGTTTTATATTTTAGAAATCAAAACATACGAGAGATTTCAACGTGTCGTATGTGAAACTAAAGGCTTGAAATGTTGTATCAGATGAACGTCATCAAGGCCACGGATCCTTATGAAGGTAAAAAGGTAATGATTCATTCATGAATTTAAAAATAAAAGACCTTAATTCAAAGGTCCTGAAGCAACTTTGCAAAAGTCTTAATAAGTTGAACACATGATAAATAACATTGTATGTTAGTACTAAATATCACAATATCTTGAAACATGTATTTGTTTGCAAGTGAATCCTGATTTGAAGTACTTTTCTATGATTGACATAATAAACTCAAGAGTTTTAATATCATTCAAAATCCAGAAATAATAATTTAGAGTAAACTGTAAATTTAGGTTCACTTTAGATTAGACTCAATACAGCGGCTTGCTTTATTTAAGTCAACACGATAATTCATTTATATAATGTTGTCTTGAGGAGGCTCCACTGATCATTTAAGTTAGATATGTTATACCACAAGTTATGAGTGTCTTGAGACATAACATAACATCGTGGTATAACATATCCAGGAGGGAATTTAATTGATGTTATTATTTGTCTTTTTTTTGTGGCAAAATATTGGTTAAAGTTGATTTTCTTTGTCTGTTAATAGTGCACATGATTTTTAACATGTCGTATCTATTTTACTTGCTTTAGCCTTAGATTCAACAGGAAACTTCGGTTGAATAGCCCTGTTCCTAACTCTTGTGTTGTCTCTGGGTCAATGTGACACAAAGGACCGAAAACAAATGTTTTTGTGGTATCCCTTGTCTTGTCTCTGGGTCAAGGTGAACGACCTCTCTGGCTTCCATAAAAACATATGCAGTGGTAGAGGTCGTTCACGTACTACGGGTCACATTGACCCTGAGATAAACATGGGTTAAAATATTACCCTATGACGAAGCTAACACTGACTTTCACCCATTCATCCAAAAATAGGGACAATAATTAGTTTTAAAAAGAAAATACCACAAAGCTAGGTATTTGGTATTAGCTGCCGTTTAAATCCTCCCCTCTAATCACTCTGCTGAGATGTAGTTCCCACTTCACTCTGTGTTTTTTTAGTGACTGATGGTTCTGGATGACTGACACTTCATCCAATTACGACCATCCATCAAGACTAACAGTCGGTACACTTTAACGATATACCAACGGAACTATATCACATTAAAAAGGTAAAAAAAACGTTGTCTGTTCTGTTGCACTAGGACTTTTTGAGCAAATTTAAAAATGACACAAACTATGAAAGTCTATTTGTCAATAATTGCCAGTTGACTGCACAAAATTTAAATATTTTATATCGTAACCAAAATAACACTATTCATTTAAAACATTAAAACATAAGGTTTAAAATAAAACTACAAGTAGAAACCACCATTAACTCTACTCTTGTTTTAAATTATTCAGTTGGATCAAGTTTTGAATCAAACATCGATGTCCATCAGATGTCCGTGAGTGTGTCCTAGGTCTGACCTCTGACCTCCTCCCAGCCTGACACACACCACCTCACCAAGAGGAAACTCAAAGCGCTCACCAACTCCCAGAACGATCCACCGTCAGTCTCTTGTCTAAACCGAGGCGTCGTTAACGCGAGACATAAAGTTCGCTCGATGCCAAGCCTCATTTTTATTGAGCGTGTTCTGACAAACGTTGTCAGCTGTAGTCATCGCTAATTTATGGAGCTCATTAACTGTCGCGGAACACATAAAAAAAAATGCAGCAATTATCATTTATCTTGATATATTATTTACAAGGGATCGTTTTCCTGCTAGTCGGGAACCGGGGGGCGAGAGACTCGGGGGAGGGCATGGGGGGGTGATGTGGGGGTGATGTGGGGGTGATGTGGGGGTGATGTGGGGGTGATGTGGGGGTGATGTGGGGGTGATGTGGGGGTGATGTGGGGGTGATGTGGGGGTGATGTGGGGGGGGCAGAGGTTCAGTGACAGCTGGCACCGAGAGGAACGAGTCAAGGTGAGGAAAGACAAGGAAGAAGGGATGAATGATTAATCGCTTTTGAGATTAGAATCATGATTTAAGGAAATCGCAAAGGTTGTCGTTTAATTTAACTTCATATTAACTTTGGCTTTCGACCCGACACGTAGTCATGTGACTCACGAGTGCCGAAACATTTGGGTTTAACCTGTTGCTCGATGGCGTCAGGCTGGACAGAAGCTGACGAGACGACCAGTGTGACAGATGGACGGAGTGACCAGAGCCTCAACCTTGTGGGAGCAGATATACCAGCCGTCACCACCGACCTCTGTACGACTCAAAACAAGATGCAGAAATAACAAGTAGAGAAGTTTTAAGAAACGGGCAACACATCAAATGCACAATGAAATAACCTGTTATCTAATACAATTCTTCCTCCTACTGAGATCCGGCTATGAAAGACTCTGACGAAGGCTGCATTTTACTATAAGCTGAGTTCAGTTTAAATCCTCCCCTCTAATCACTCTGCTGAGATGTAGTTCCCACTTCGGTCTGTTGTTTTTTTGGCTGCATTTTACTGTAAACTGAGTTAAACGTAAAAAAACAAAATATTTAACGACAAAGAATTGATAAAATATCCTCACAAAGCAAATGGCTGTTGTATTCCCATGGATCTTTTGTGCCTCGATGTCTATGCCGTCAACACGGAGTGGTATAAGTGGTTTGAGGAGACATAAAGCTGTTGCTATTTCAATACATTCGTGCAACGATTTTTAACATGTCGTATCTATTTTGATTCTGTTAGCCTCACCTTACAGGAAACAGTAGTAGAGCGGTGACCGACCCACAGTTCGGACGTTCCTCCGAAAATCTGTCCCTGAATGACCCTAACCCTTTTGTTATCTCAGGTTCAAGGTGACCCACAAGGCCCGAAAACAAATGTGTTTCTGGTATCCCTTGAGTTGTCTCTGGGTCAAGGTGAACGACCTCCCTGGCTTCCATAAAAACATATGCAGTGGTGGAGGTCGTTCACCACAAGCATATCTGTTTTCGGCCTCCGGGTCACATTGACCCTGAGATAAACAAGGGTTTAAAATATTACCCTATGGCGACACTGACTTTAACCCAGTCATCCAAAAATAGGGACAATCATTATTTAAAAAAAGAAAATACCACCAAGCTAGGTCTTTAGGTATTAGCTGCCGTTTAAATCCTCCCCTCTAATCACTCTGCTGAGATGTAGTTTTCTCTTCTGTTGTTTTTTTGGCTGCACACGAGGAACCAAACTGTGATTAGTTCGTTTAATACAGATTCAAAAATGCTGACTGGGTCTTAATAATGACTGATGGTTCTGGATGGTTGACATTTATCCAATTAGAACCATCCATCAAGATAAATGACAGTCGGTACACTTTACGTCTAAATGAACTATATCACATTAGATAAGGTAGAAATGTATTTTTTTTAAAGGAAGGACCTGAGGGTTAACCTCCAAATTCTCACGTTTAATCAGATCAATCTTGATCTTAAGATTCACCAGGAATACGATCGGACGTGCGAACCATTAATGTGTTTGTCGGTGTAAAGTAACGCGTCAACGAAGGCGATATGTTTGATTCCGTCGCTCTAACAAGCTGCCGACGCATGAACGCCGAACCCATCGCCTTGTTTACGGCTCGCCCGGATCCCTTCGCCGCTTATCGACGAAGCCGTACGACCTGCGATCAATATATAGAATATGTGACATATTGAATATCAAAGAGAAGAGATGCGAGTAATTCAACGTCGTCTGATCGATCGCTTTGATGCTGGGGGCAAAGGTCACGTGTCACAGCTTGATTTAAACTTGTGAGCAATTTACAGAATATGTATTTTGAAATATACAATATTTTATGTTAAAAAAAATAAAAGAATCATCTGGAATATGTATTTGTTGTTTGATGAAATTACCATTAGACTTACACTGTAAATAATATAATTAAAACCAGGAACATGTTATTATTACATTAGTTGTGAGACTCTTTATATACCGTATTTTCCGGATTATAAATCGCAGTTTTTTTCATATATTGTCCGGGGGTGCGACTAATACTCTATTATACTACTAATGGAGCGACTTATGTGTGAAATTATTAACACATTATTACCAGTATATCATTTCACATGTTATTTTCACACTAAACCACAAGAGGGCGCTCTAGGCCTGTGTTGATCATTTCCACGTAGAAGAGGAAGCATCTTCTACCTCCGGAGTTAGTTAGTTGTTTAAAAGTGACACGAGGATGAAGAGTTATTTGGAGTTACACGGATGGTTTGGTAAACTAGTTAGTTATTGATGCTATAGTTCTCTGAATAACTCTTCATATGTTATGTTAACATACCAGGTTCTCACTTCATGTAACGTAACATTATTCTGTTGTTGCCTCTAGTTTTATTTTAAATTGTCTTTCAAGATCACATGTCTGTTCTTGGATTTTATCAAATCAATTTCCCCCAAAAATGCGACTTATACTCCAGTGCGACTTATATATGTTTTTACTTCTTTATTATGCATTTTATGTCTGGAGCGACTTGTACTCCGGAGCCACTTATAGTCCAGAAAATACGGTAGTTCATTTATTTGTAAATACTCCCAGTAACAGTATCAGTTAGTGTATTAAATACGGATGAAAAATGCTGCTAAAGTCCCGACACTCACCGATGGATTCTCCATCAGCAGCGACACACACTATCATCGTCACATGATGAGTAGCTCGTTCTGATGCATCGTTGCCAAGTTCTCCATATGAAACTTTGCAAAGTGATCACAGTTGATGACTAAACTTCTGGGGATATTGATGGACCGGAGATCCTCGGAGTTCTAACTGCGGCAGATGATGTCCCTGATCTGCTCTAATGTCCTGATGTTTTGTTCTGCTGCTCATTACAGACGCTCTGGCTGTTCGTCACAACAACGTCTCTGTAATTAACGTGGTGAACATCTCGCTGTTGTTTTCCGTCCTCACACTCTGTCTATCATCCCTCTTTTCTTCCTCAACACATCTGTTTATTTATCACCTTCTTCCTCGTCCAGATCCATTTTGTCTTCAGGTTTTTTGCCGTTTTAGTTTTTTCTCTCCCCGTGGCTCCGTGACAGACGACTAATTGAATGACGAATGTTCCTTTATTATTCTCTAATTGAACAGCTGCTTCGCTGATTGGCTGAAGCCGACGTGGTGGTGACGCTGCGATTGGATGAAAGGTGTCGTGTTTTGGGGGAGCGAGGGTTCCTGGCAGCCGTGTTCGCTGCTCTCCATCTGTCCCTTTAACACACACAGAAACAGAGGGGGCCCCCCCTTGCACCCCAACCTTCCTTCACACAAGGGGGCGACGTGGGGATGCGGGTGTGAGCGAGCGATGTGTGTGAAAATCCCAATAAATTATGCAAATGCTGCCATTAAGAGGCAACATTAATATTGTGAGTCTTTTTTCTTTTGTGTAAACCTGAACCTTCTGATCAATCGAGTGCAACGTTGTGCTGAATTAACGTCTTTATACTCAGAATTGTTTTGAAACATTTTGTTTTTAACTGGATTTAATCTCGTCGGATCCCTTGACGACCACGAGGAACATTCTTTTAAAAGTCCAGTTTTTTTTTTTGTTCCTACTAATAAAAAACAGAAACATTTTGTTCTAACATCCTGGATTTATTCTCGTCTGATTCTTTGTTGTCCACGTGTCCGAGTCCAGTTGTTTTTTACTTCTTACTGATAAAAAATAGAAACGTTTAGAAACCATCATCTCACTTGTGGCTACATTACAAAAAGATCAACACTTTTTAAACTGAGTTAACAATTGGAAATATTTGACTCAGAAACTAGTTTTTTTGGCAAAATATGTTTAGAATGTAGTTCCTGTATATTTGGTTTTAAAAACACGTATGTGCAAGATTATCTTGTCATTTTACTGTCAATCTTTTCAAACAAAAGACTTAAAACTTACATAAACTTGTATTTATAATTACATTTTTTAAAGTGTTTGGTATTAGTTTTACGATTAATTTGTCGATATATTATTGAATAGATGTTGTTGATAATAACCAAGATCACTTCAGTTCTTGCATCAACACATATGACATTGTACTGGCAAAAAAAAGGTATTTTAGGCATTCCATGTTTTCGTATCTGTCCAGGTGTCACATGACACATGACTGAATATGTATGAGCTCAGGTTGGAGTTAAGAAAGTCATACAATAATGCTGTTAGCATGACATCACATCAGGTCCCAACATATTAAGATTCGGGACAAATTTGGCAGATTCTACCTTTTTATGTGGAAGAAAAAAACAAAATGTAAAGCCTTGTGTTATCTCAGGGTCGTCTACCTTTGACCCAGAACACAAGGGATAAAACAAATACATATGTTTTTGGGCCTTCGGGTCACTTTGACCCTGAGATAACAACAAGATTAAACTATCTTCTGCAATACCGTTCAAACTCGTCACCCTTGTAGTATTTTCACTGCATTAAATCTTTATTGTTTTTTGAGAATCCATCACCAGGACGAGTTAGTTTGAAGACAACACTTGTACGGAATCCCTTGAGGGCCATAATAAGGTAATACATGTTGGAAAATACAAAAGGAAATAAACGTGGAATCATTTTATGAATAGTTGAATGATTTCATTTCGGTTACAATATAAGATACTTACATTATGTACAGTCAACTGGCAATAATTACACTTTAAACAAACTCTATAACCGAAGAAAGAAAAAGGCTGAAGCTTGTAATCCATCAAATAAACCACAATATCAATGATATAAAACAGAGGAAAACACAAAAATCAAGCTAAATTAACTCTAAATTTGTCCTTCTTATTCAATTCACATTTCAGTCATTTTACTTTGTAATCCTCAAGTATTTAACCTTTTAATGTTGTTCTGAACTCAACAGTGTTTTTCACGATTTCAGTTCAACACAAAGTCCGTTCAATACTTTATCTCCCGAAAATGAAACATCTATATTTAACATTAGTTCTCACTTTACACATTTCAAAGACACACAACGCTCTTAAATTATAATTGTTTACAGTTTTAAAAAATGTTGAATACAGATGTTTTTGTTCTTTTAATATTTATAATGTTTTTATTTGTACAATGTCTAAGAATTTTAAGATGCCAGACTTTATACGTCATTTATTAGTATATGTTTAATTATAACTATAAACTTTTATATTACGTTCTCAGATTTCCATTTTTTGTCATTTAATTTTTATGATGCTAAACATCTTATGTTAGTTAACGTTACCCCAGTAGTCAGGGGTCAACAGTGAGGTCAGGCCTGTTGTCGTTGGTTCGTCCTTGTCAACGGTTCTACTCCTGACCGGTCCGACTCCTCCTCCGTCTCTTCTGCCCGGTAACACAGACTCCACCACAAGGACACGGATCTGCGCACACGTGCAAAAAGCGCATCGTCAACGTCGACACAAAGACGAGAATCAAACGCACAAACATATGGACGCACACTGGTGGGTGTCTTGAACCGGCCCTGACCTGACAAGCAGGACGATGAAGATTAATGCGTCCGCCCTGAGTGACAGGCCGGGGAATTGAAGGGCAGAGGGCCTCGTTAATCAAGATCTTGACAGGTGCCATTCAGGCCCTCAGAACAATCCAGGCTCGCACACACACACACACACACACACACACACACACACACACACACACACACACACACACACACACACACACACACACACACACACACACACACACACACACACACACACACACACATTCCAGGCATCACAACTCTGCTGTTTTTCTTACCACGTCCACTTTTCCGGGCGAGCGGGCCGACGTTAAGCACAAGCAAACTTAATCATGCAGACCCCGAATTAAAACCCATTCCTCAGAGCTGCCGGCACAGAAATAAGAAAATCAATCGGGCGCTTGGCAGGGCAGCCCACAGTCGCAGGCTCCGGGTCTTTTCCACTCTCGTCTGAAGACGCCTCGGAGCTGAATGATCGTTCATTAGAATTTACCAATAGTGCCAAGTCCCAGGATCATTACTTGCCAAGCGTTAATGATGAATCCTGTGATCCTTCCTTCATTTTCTTTCTTCTTCAGACATTATCATCCATGAGAGATGAATGGATGGATTTAATGACGACGTTTTCTCGTCCCTTCTTAGTCCATGAAGCTAAAAACCTGAACGTTCTTGGAAGGAAATGACTTTGTATTCCAGACAAATGTTGATGATTGGAGCTGTTGTTGTGATATTGTTTGCAGCTTTAAACCGAGAAAACTGTTTATTTTTCCGTGTAAATTTGTTCCATGTATTACAGGGGTTTACTCCGGGTACTCCAGCTCACAAGCAGTACTTTTTCATGATTACTTGTGATACCATGATTAAAAAAAATAGAAACCTGTACTTTTAAGTGCACAACTTAATCATGGATGGATGGATGGATGGATGGATGGATGGATGGATGGATGGATGGATGGATGGATGGATGGATGGATGGATGGATGGATGGAAGGAGGGATGGATGGATGGATGGATGGATGGATGGATGGATGGATGGATGGATGGATGGATGGATGGATGGATGGATGGATGGATGGATGGATGGATGGATGGAAGGAGGGATGGATGGATGGATGGATGGAGGGATGGATGGATGGATGGATGGATGGATGGATGGATGGATGGATGGATGGATGGATGGATGGATGGATGGATGGATGGATGGAAGGAGGGATGGATGGATGGATGGATGGAGGGATGGATGGATGGATGGATGGATGGATGGATGGATGGATGGATGGATGGATGGATGGATGGATGGATGATGGATGGATGGATGGATGGATGGATGGATGGATGGATGGATGATGGATGGATGGATGGATGGATGGATGGATGGATGGATGATGGATGGATGGATGGATGGATGGATGGATGGATGGATGGATGGATGGATGGATGGATGGATGGATGGATGGATGGATGGATGGATGGATGGATGGATGGATGGATGGATGGATGGATGGATGGATGGATGGATGGATGGATGGATGGATGGATGGATGGATGGATGGATGGATGGATGATGGATGGATGGATGGATGGATGGATGGATGGATGGATGGATGGATGGATGGATGGATGGATGGATGGATGGATGATGGATGGATGGATGGATGGATGGATGGATGGATGGATGGATGGATGGATGGATGGATGGATGGATGGATGGATGGATGGATGGATGGATCCAGTACTGAAACAATCTGGTATCTTTGTATGTTTCAGTGAATTGTTAACAAATAATTACCAATGTATGTCGTTATTGCATTATTAAGTACTAATGATGTGTTCAGGGAAATGTCCCTAAATACTTGCCCCGAGTAGCTGGGACACACACCAGCCCTGGGCTTTGGTACCAAGTAACGTTTGGAGCCGATTGTCTTTATCAGTTTGACTCTAGTTCAATAAAATATTGCACGAGTTATACAGTTTTAACAGTGAAAGATTCAAGTTTAGTAACCATTTCTCTTACATTTGAATCAAGTGAATAATTAGTTCCAAATGAAAAAAACTGACTTCATCATTTCTTGTTGGATTTAGGGTTCTTTGAGAATACACAATACGGTTTGTTTTTTTGTAGTGCTCATGTTTCAAGCTCTATTTATTTTTGGAATATTTTCAAAAAACATATACCAGGGCTAGCTAGCTAAAAGCTACTCATCACTCACAGCAATTTAGTTCCCAATATCCTCCAACAATATCACTCTTTTTGAACGTTTCTCAATCTCATCATGTACTTTTGTAACCAACCTTTTGTTCTAATGATTCAATACAGTTTGTGTTTGACTAGAATTTACAAACCATGGATCAGATCACTGATGGAAGGTCTGACCATGAATAGATGTGAAAGTAAGAACCAGAATTTTAAAATGATCCTGAAAGAAACTGACAGCCAGTGAAGAGTTTGAAGGAGAAATGTGAGTTCTTCTACTAGAGCAGCCAGTGAAGAGTTTGAAGGAGAAATGTGAGTTCTTCTACTAGAGCGGCCAGTGAAGAGTTTGAAGGAGAAATGTGAGTTCTTCTACTAGAGCAGCCAGTGAAGAGTTTGAAGGAGAAATGTGAGTTCTTCTACTAGAGCAGCCAGTGAAGAGTTTGAAGGAGAAATGTGAGTTCTTCTACTAGAGCAGCCAGTGAAGAGTTTGAAGGAGAAATGTGAGTTCTTCTACTAGAGCGGCTCAGAATTCTGGCTGCAGAGTTTTGTATGAACTCTGCAGCCAGAATTCTGAGCCGCTCTAGTAGAAGAACTCACATTTCTCCGATCCTTAAAACTCTTCACTGGCTTCCAGTTTCTTTCAGGATCAACTTTAAAATTCTGGTTCTTACTTTCAGATCTATTCTTGGTCAGGCACCTCCTTACATCACTGATCTGATCCAGCCTTACACCCCAGCTCGGTCTCTGAGGTCTGTGGATCAGAATCTACTTATGGTTCCACGCACACGGTTCAGGACCAGAGGAGAGAAATCCTTCCAGACTGTTGCTCCTAAGCTTTGGAACCATCTTCTCTCTCTTTGTACTTGATGGATCTACTGACTCCTTTAAGAAACATCTTAAGACGTTTCTTTTGTTCAGGCTTTTCCTTGAATTTCTCGAACTCCTGTGTTGTTCTCAGTATTATCTTGATCTTTGAAGTATGTACTGTTTTGAGTATTGTTTTGATTGTTAAAGCGCTTTGTGACCCTGGTCTCGAAAAGCGCTATATAAATAAATATTACTTACTTACTTACTTACTTATGTGCCACACACTTTTTATTATTTTTATTAAAAAAAAAACGAATCCTGTTTTTCCACTAAAATGGTTGATGCAGATACTATAGCAAGTGTTCTTTGTATATGAATATATACTTTCTATGATATTCTATAGTAGCTGATATTGTTATCTTTACTTGTGTTTATCTTCACTTCTGTACCCACCGTTGAACACATGCATCTGTCTCACCACTTATAAAACACATTTCAATGACAGCTAAAGGTCGACGCCAGCGATAATGTTTAGCTTTCGTGATGATCCATAATTTAACTTAAACGACTGAAAACCTGTGAAAACGGCAGAAGAAAGGCAGCCGTTCGTCCCCGATGGCGGCGCTATCTCGCTTCGCCAGGACCGGTTTATGCTCCAGACAGCGTGAGCCGGCGGTTACAGTGTTTTAAACGGCCGGATTAATGGGGTGGCAAAAGGGCTCATAAATTGATAATATAACCGTTGAACATACTTGCCGAGGCAATTAAGATAATACAACTGGAAAGTGTGGCTTCATGAATGGCTGCGGCGAAGAGTGATGGACGCTCGACGCCGTCGCCCTTGAGGGTCCGAGATTCACGGCTTTCACAAAAAAATGAATCACCCGAAATCAAAAATATGACTTGAGGGCAGTACATTTATAATACCTTTACCAAAATATCCATTCTTTGAGGAAACGTAAAACAATAATTTATACATAATTACTCCTGGACCCTCAACATGGACTGATGTACTTCCTGCTTTAGTACAAGTATCTTTGACATTTAAACAGTGTGGGGGGGGCAGCCATTAACTGTGAGCCAATGTTATTTACTTTAATTGATCCTGAGCAATTTGATCCAACTTTAAATCCTTTATAATTATTTGTCCTTCGATCAGAGCCGATGATTGATTGTCAGTCAAGTGAAAAACTGAGAAAATAACTGTTAAAGTGATTCATTCATAGAACAATTAATAATGTAAGAAGTCAATGAAATTAAATATTTACAGGCATTATTATTATTATTTAATTTTATTTAAGTAGTGAGGTGTGTAGTAACAAGTATATATGTGTAGTATTGTCCAGTACTTGACTCTGGTGTTGTGATAGTGTAGTAACAAGTATATATGTGTAGTATTTTCGAGTACTTGACTCTGGTGTTGTGATAGTGTAGTAACAAGTATATATGTGTAGTATTGTCCAGTACTTGACTCTGGTGTTGTGATAGTGTAGTAACAAAGATATATGTGTAGTATTTTCGAGTACTTGACTCTGGTGTTGTGATAGTGTAGTAACAAGGATATATGTGTAGTATTGTCCAGTACTTGACTCTGGTGTTGTGATAGTGTAGTAACAAGTATATATGTGTAGTATTGTCCAGTACTTGACTCTGGTGTTGTGATAGTGTAGTAACAAGGATATATGTGTAGTATTGTCCAGTACTTGACTCTGGTGTTGTGATAGTGTAGTAACAAGTATATATGTGTAGTATTGTCCAGTACTTGACTCTGGTGTTGTGATAGTGTAGTAACAAGTATATATGTGTAGTATTGTCCAGTACTTGATTCTGGTGTTGTGATAGTGTAGTAACAAGTATATATGTGTAGTATTTTCGAGTACTTGACTCTGGTGTTGTGATAGTGTAGTAACAAGGATATATGTGTAGTATTGTCCAGTACTTGACTCTGGTGTTTTGATAGTGTAGTAACAAGTATATATGTGTAGTATTGTCCAGTACTTGACTCTGGTGTTGTGATAGTGTAGTAACAAGTATATATGTGTAGTATTGTCCAGTACTTGACTCTGGTGTTGTGATAGTGTAGTAACAAGTATATATGTGTAGTATTGTCCAGTACTTGACTCTGGTGTTGTGATAGTGTAGTAACAAGTATATATGTGTAGTATTGTCCAGTACTTGACTCTGGTGTTGTGATAGTGTAGTAACAAGTATATATGTGTAGTATTGTCCAGTACTTGACTCTGGTGTTGTGATAGTGTAGTAACAAGTATATATGTGTAGTATTGTCCAGTACTTGACTCTGGTGTTGTGATAGTGTAGTAACAAGTAAATATATGTAGTATTGTCAAGTACTTGACTCTGGTGTTGTGATAGTGTAGTAACAAGTATATATGTGTAGTATTTTCGAGTACTTGACTCTGGTGTTGTGATAGTGTAGTAACAAGTAAATATATGTAGTATTGTCAAGTACTTGACTCTGGTGTTGTGATAGTGTAGTAACAAGTATATATGTGTAGTATTGTCCAGTACTTGACTCTGGTGTTGTGATAGTGTAGTAACAAGTATATATGTGTAGTATTGTCCAATACTTGACTCTGGTGTTGTGATAGTGTAGTAACAAGTATATATGTGTAGTATTGTGTAGTAAAGTATGTAAACGACGAGCGTGTTTTCCCGCCGTCGTCCCAAAAGAGAAAGTAAGTATGAAGACACAAACAAAAGCGTAATAAGGGAGAGAAGGATGATGCCGAGCAGCAGTAATGAAGACAAACACACTCGCTGTGAGTCTAATGAAGACACATGCGAGCACTTCCCTGCCACGTTACTAATTACCCGCCCATCAATCGCCGCCGCGACACCGGCTCCCATTGGCTGACGGAGCAGGTGGATGAAGGGTCTCGGGGATGATGGAGGTGCAGCGAGTTCTTCCGTAGATTATTAGAGACGCATTGATTCGTCGAGTAAAGGATGCTGGGAGTGAATGGCGTCCGATACGATTCCAAACGAGCTTGTTTGCGACACTAATGGCGCGAGACACGTGTAGAGGAGCTGCTGGTGATGTCATCGTAGGCCCCCAGGTCAAAGGTCAGGAGCCCGATCCAATTACAGGCCTGTCATGAACCTGCACATGATCCAGACGAGTGTGGAGTCAGAGGACTCTGTGTCGGACTTGAATTCTGTCTTCGAGAGAAGCTGCTGTCGCTGAAGCAGATCTTTGTTTCTTCGCTGATTATTTCCTGTTAAACATGTTCCTAAAGTTTTGTTGCATAAACAAGTTTGTTTTATTTAGATGGACTTTCATTGATGAAGGAAGCAACGGTGTTTAAATAATAAGGGATTACAACAGAGTCTCAAGTTTCTGATAGTACCAAAGAACATTGCTAGCTTTTAGCTAGCTTGATAGCATATGGCTAATGGCTAATGGTCTTTCTGCTTCTCGAGCTAGCTAAAAGCTAGCAATGTTCTTTGGTACGATCAGATGCTATCTATCTATTCAACTGAAACTATTTTCTTATGTATAATCGTGGTGCGAATTCTACTATCAGGAAATGAGTTTTTTTGTTGATTGATGCCACATTGAAGTATTATCTCTATGTATAAGGTTTGTTTATTGCTTAGAATCTGGTTAATTACAAATCACGATACAGAGTCAACGCTACAATATACTGTGATACTGTAGTAACAAGTATATATGTGTAGTATTGTCCAGTACTTGACTCTGGTGTTGTGATAGTGTAGTAACAAGTATATATGTGTAGTATTGTCCAGTACTTGACTCTGGTGTTGTGATAGTGTAGTAACAAGTATATATGTGTAGTATTGTCCAGTACTTGACTCTGGTGTTGTGATACTGTAGTAACAAGTATATATGTGTAGTATTGACCAGTACTTGACTCTGGTGTTGTGATAGTGTAGTAACAAGTATATATGTGTAGTATTGACCAGTACTTGACTCTGGTGTTGTGATAGTGTAGTAACAAGTATATATGTGTAGTATTGTCCAGTACTTGACTCTGGTGTTGTGATTGTGTAGTAACAAGTATATATGTGTAGTATTGTCCAGTACTTTACTCTCTTTACTTCAAGTTGTTCATCTGGTGTGTGTCTGTAGCTTCATCTGGTGTGTGTTTGTAGCTTCATCTGGTGTGTGTCTGTAGCTTCATCTGGTGTGTGTTTGTAGCTTCATCTGGTGTGTGTCTGTAGCTTCATCTGGTGTGTGTTTGTAACTTCATCTGGTGTGTGTCTGTAGCTTCATCTGGTGTGTGTTTGTAGCTTCATCTGGTGTGTGTCTGTAGCTTCATCTGGTGTGTGTCTGTAGCTTCATCTGGTGTGTGTTTGTAGCTTCATCTGGTGTGTGTCTGTAGCTTCATCTGGTGTGTGTTTGTAACTTCATCTGGTGTGTGTCTGTAGCTTCATCTGGTGTGTGTTTGTAGCTTCATCTGGTGTGTGTCTGTAGCTTCATCTGGTGTGTGTTTGTAGCTTCATCTGGTGTGTGTTTGTAACTTCATCTGGTGTGTGTCTGTAGCTTCATCTGGTGTGTGTTTGTAGCTTCATCTGGTGTGTGTTTGTAACTTCATCTGGTGTGTGTCTGTAGCTTCATCTGGTGTGTGTTTGTAGCTTCATCTGGTGTGTGTTTGTAACTTCATCTGGTGTGTGTCTGTAGCTTCATCTGGTGTGTGTTTGTAGCTTCATCTGGTGTGTGTCTGTAGCTTCATCTGGTGTGTGTTTGTAACTTCATCTGGTGTGTGTCTGTAGCTTCATCTGGTGTGTGTTTGTAGCTTCATCTGGTGTGTGTCTGTAGCTTCATTTGGTGTGTGTTTTTAGAGTAGCTTCATCTGGTGTGTGTTTGTAGAGTAGCTTCATTTGGTGTGTGTTTGTAGAGTAGCTTCATCCGGTGTGTGTTTGTAGAGTAGCATCATTTGGTGTGTGTTTGTAGAGTAGCTTCATCTGGTGTGTGTTTGTAGCTTCATTTGGTGTGTGTTTGTAGAGTAGCTTCATCTGGTGTGTATTTGTAGAGTAGCATCATTTGGTGTGTGTTTGTAGAGTAGCTTCATCCGGTGTGTGTTTGTAGAGTAGCATCATTTGGTGTGTGTTTGTAGAGTAGCTTCATCTGGTGTGTGTTTGTAGCTTCATTTGGTGTGTGTTTGTAGAGTAGCTTCATCTGGTGTGTGTTTGTAGAGTAGCTTCATCTGGTGTGTGTTTGTAGTGAAGCTTCATCTGGTGTGTGTTTGTAGAGTAGCTTCATCTGGTGTGTGTCTGTAGCTTCATCTGGTGTGTGTCTGTAGCTTCTTCTGGTGTGTGTTTGTAGCTTCATCTGGTGTGTGTCTGTAGCTTCTTCTGGTGTGTGTTTGTAGAGTAGCTTCATCTGGTGTGTGTCTGTAGCTTCATCTGGTGTGTGTCTGTAGCTTCTTCTGGTGTGTGTTTGTAGCTTCATCTGGTGTGTGTCTGTAGCTTCTTCTGGTGTGTGTTTGTAGAGTAGCTTCATCTGGTGTGTGTCTGTAGCTTCATCTGGTGTGTGTTTGTAGAGTAGCATCATTTGGTGTGTGTTTGTAGAGTAGCTTCATCTGGTGTGTGTTTGTAGCTTCATTTGGTGTGTGTTTGTAGAGTAGCTTCATCTGGTGTGTGTTTGTAGAGTAGCATCATTTGGTGTGTGTTTGTAGAGTAGCTTCATCTGGTGTGTGTTTGTAGCTTCATTTGGTGTGTGTTTGTAGAGTAGCTTCATCTGGTGTGTGTTTGTAGAGTAGCATCATTTGGTGTGTGTTTGTAGAGTAGCTTCATCTGGTGTGTGTTTGTAGAGTAGCTTCATCTGGTGTGTGTTTGTAGTGAAGCTTCATCTGGTGTGTGTTTGTAGAGTAGCTTCATCTGGTGTGTGTCTGTAGCTTCATCTGGTGTGTGTCTGTAGCTTCTTCTGGTGTGTGTTTGTAGCTTCATCTGGTGTGTGTCTGTAGCTTCTTCTGGTGTGTGTTTGTAGAGTAGCTTCATCTGGTGTGTGTCTGTAGCTTCATCTGGTGTGTGTTTGTAGCTTCTTCTGGTGTGTGTTTGTAGAGTAGCTTCATCTGGTGTGTGTTTGTAGAGTAGCTTCATCTGGTGTGTGTCTGTAGCTTCTTCCGGTGTGTGTTTGTAGAGTAGCTTCATCTGGTGTGTGTCTGTAGCTTCATCTGGTGTGTGTCTGTAGCTTCTTCTGGTGTGTGTTTGTAGAGTAGCTTGATCTGGTGTGTGTTTGTTGTGTAGCTTCATCTGTCTCCCTGGTGTCAGCAGTAATTGTGTGACCTTTCCGGCGGCGAGATGGTCTCATTAGTTGTGATGGATAATGATGGAGCCTCAGATCATACGTGAACCTCTAATGAAACAACAGCTGAAGCTGCTGCTGCTCTGAGGGTCACGGCAGGAGCTGCTGAACCCGGAGAGAGAGTCTCTTCTCCGGCTCACAACGACCCCTCGTCACCTTCTCTACATGATTTGATGCGAGACCTGGATCTTCTCAAACTGATGTTCCATCAAGACTGAGAAGATTCTGTGCAAGTGAACCAGAAACACATTTGAAGCTCGAGCTGTTTAACCTTTAACTGCAGAGACTGTTGAGTTAGACGAGTTGGAGGAGTTTGAGACACACACACATCTACACACACATACATACACACACACATCTACACACAAACACATCTACACACACATACACACACATACACACACATCTACACACACATACACACACATACACACACATCTACACACACACACATCTACACACACATACACACACATCTACACACACATACATACACACACACATCTACACACACATACACACACATCTACACACACATACACACACATCTACACACACATACATACACACACACATCTACACACACACACACACACATACACACACATCTACACACACACACACACATACACACATCTACACACACACATACACACATACACACATCTACACACACATCTACACACACATACATACACACACACATCTACACATACACACACACACACATCTACACACACATACACACACACACACATCTACACACACACCTACATACACACACACACATCTACACACACACATACACACACACACACACATCTACACACACATACACACACACACATCTACACACACCTACACACACATCTACACACACACGTACATACACACACACATCTACACACACACCTACATACACACACACAGTGTATGTATATATATATATATATATATATATATATATATATATATACATATACATATACATATACATATACATATACATATACATATACTATATATATATATATATAGTATATGTATATGTATATTATACATATATAGTATATGTATATGTATATGTATATGTATATGTATATGTATATGTATATGTATATGTATATGTATATATATATATTGTATATGTATATGTATATGTATATGTATATGTATATGTATATGTATATATATATATATATATAGTATATGTATATGTATATGTATATGTATATGTATATGTATATGTATATGTATATGTATATGTATATATATATATATATAGTATATGTATATGTATATGTATATGTATATGTATATGTATATGTATATGTATATGTATATGTATATATATATATATATGTATATGTATATATATAGTATATGTATATGTATATGTATATGTATATGTATATGTATATGTATATGTATATGTATATGTATATGTATATGTATATGTATATGTATATGTATATGTATATGTATATATATATATATATATATAGTATATGTATATGTATATGTATATGTATATGTATATGTATATGTATATGTATATGTATATATATATATATATATATAGTATATGTATATGTATATGTATATGTATATGTATATGTATATGTATATGTATATGTATATGTATATATATATATATATAGTATATGTATATGTATATGTATATGTATATGTATATGTATATGTATATGTATATGTATATGTATATGTATATGTATATATATATATATATATATAGTATATGTATATGTATATGTATATGTATATGTATATGTATATGTATATGTATATGTATATGTATATGTATATATATATATATATATAGTATATGTATATGTATATGTATATGTATATGTATATGTATATGTATATGTATATGTATATGTATATGTATATGTATATGTATATGTATATGTATATATATATATAGTATATGTATATGTATATGTATATGTATATGTATATGTATATGTATATGTATATGTATATGTATATGTATATGTATATGTATATGTATATGTATATGTATATGTATATGTATATGACACAACACTCAGGTGCAACATCACATGATTGTTTCAACAATCAGGTTCATGCAGCAGGTGAGTTCACCTGTCGTATACCTTCTACCACAATGGATAATATAGTAGTATCTCTAGTTTTGTTTCGAGTGTGTATTTAAAAAAATAAAATTAAGCTAAATATGCTCAAATAATTATTGTATTTTAATAAACTTTCTGACATTTTTTAATCTCACACAAAAGCACTTTCCACTTAAATATTAAGTCTTAAATAAATACTCACAAAAAAGGAGGCTAGTAACGAAAAAAATGAAACAAGTACAAAATAAAGTAGTTTGTTTCTTCATGACCTCTGACCTCAACATTATATATATCAAAGCATGTTCCCCCCCGACCACACTTTGTCTCGGTCCGTTCTAAAGAGGAGTCGCTCAGACTGTTGGCCGGGTTTAACCGCTTTGATAAAGCTGTAGAAATCAACGTTAAACTATAGCAAAGGAATTAATCACTCATTAAACAACGATTTGATTGATAAGATCAATACTTTGAATAAATGAATAAAATAAAAATAATAATAATAATAATAAAAAGGCAAAAGGTTTTATCACACTTTTTATCTGCTTGGTTTTTTTAACAACATTTTGTATTTCAACCTAAATTCATACAAACAAGGAAGCTGTATTTGTGTTGATGTGTGTGTCTGGTGTTTATCTGGTGTGTGTAGACGTGTGTGTCTGGTGTTTATCTGGTGTGTGTAGACGTGTGTGTCTGGTGTGTCTTGATGTGTATGTTGATGTGTGTGTCTGGTGTGTAATGATGTGTACGTTGATGTGTGTGTCTGGTGTGTGTTTGGTGTGTGTTGATGTGTGTGTCTGGTGTGGCTTGATGTGTGTGTCTCTAGTCTGTTGATGTGTGTTTGGTGTGTGTTGACGTGTGTGTCTGCAATAATGAAAATAATAAAAACAAAGTTTTATCACACGTTTATATTTCAACCTAAATTCATACACACACATGAGCTGTGTGTGTGAGAGAGTTTGTGTGTGTGTGTGTGTGTGTGTGTATGTGGGTGTGTGTGTGTGTGTGTGTGTGTGTGTGTGTGTGTGTGTGTGTGTGTGTGTGTGTGTGTCTTGTTAAACATTAATATAGTTGCTTCACGAGGGAAGTTAACGCATTATTTCAAAGCGAAAATGTTTCATTTTGAGGTGAATAAAATACACAAAAAAAGAAAAGAAAATAAAAAAAAATAGAGATTTGTTAGAAAGAAAAAATAAGATAAAAACGTTTGTAAGATCCAGATTTTTTATTTCTAAATCTGATATTGATTTAATTCCTGCACATTTCTGTTCGATATCAAAATCGATCTTTTCTGTCGCTACTACGTCACTCGTTGTTTTTCTAGATGTTACTTTTTCATTGACGGAACATTTGGACCAGCGGGCTGTGGTTCTGGTCGAGCGGTGGGACCAGCAGGGGGTGCTGACACCCTGACAACCGACTGCAAACTGTACCCCTCGACCCCCCCTTTCTCCTCCTCCTCCTCCTCCTCTTCTTCCTCCTCTTCTTCCTCCTCCTCTTCATTCGTTCTTCTCTCGTGACTGTGGGAATTTTCTGCAGTTCCAGCAGAAAATTCATCTCCAGCGAGATGAGCTCAATAAATAATGAATAAATACAATTAACATGGAATATTTATTATATTTCTATACAAGGTTATTCTGTTTTAATCGTCAGATTCTTGTGATTATCTTCATAAACGATGATTATCTATAGTTATTTTTTATTCAATTCGTTTTTTATAATTCATTTCAATAAAGCAATAGTTACAAATACAGTTTAATATTGAATTACATTTATATATAGATTCAAGTTTATTAAGATATTCACGATATAATGAATAATATTATTTCACTGTATTCCTATATTTTCCACTATATAATATATAATATTTCTAGATTTTTGTATCCAGTTTTCTATTCTTTTTAGTGTTTTTTAAATGTATCTAAATTAAAATCATGCTAAAAATGTAATACAGAATGATGTGTGTGTGGATTTATTTTCAATTCAAGATAATTCAATTAATTAAGACAATGATATAAACTGTTCATTAAACCAATAATTAATTAATCAAATTGTAACCAGGCGAGGATGAAACAAAATACGTGTAAAAACTGTTTTATTCAGTAATATTTCTCCGTTCATGTCGTTTTTTATAATGATTATAATAAACTCTCGTTTAAATCAATAGTTTCTCTCAAACAAGCGCTCGTGTCTGTGTCGAGGATTTCTGTTGGTTAGTGAGTCAGTCGTGCGTGAATCACGTGATCATTAATATCAGAGTTTTCAGCTCCATTAATTCATCTATTAACATAATAACTATTCTATTTATCTATCAATTAATCTATTAACATTATAAGTATATAAATCTATCAAGTAATCTATTAACATTTTATCTTTTTATTCATCAATTAATCTATTAAAATGATATCTATATAAATCTATCAATTCATCTATTAACATTATAAGTATATAAATCTATCAAGTAATCTATTAACATTATAACTATATAAATCTATCAATTAATCTATTAACATTACAACTATTCTATTTATATATCAATTCATCTATTAACATTATAAGTATATAAATCTATCAAGTAATCTATTACCATAATATATTTTTATTCATCAATTAATCTATTAAAATTATATCTATATAAATCTATAAATTAATCTATTAACAATATATCTATATAAATCTATCAATTAATCTATTAACGTTATAACTATATAAATCTATCAATTAATCTATTAACATTACAACTATTCTATTTATATATCAATTAATCTATTAACATTATATATTTTTATTCATCAATTAATCTATTAAAATTATAGCTATATAAATATATAAATTCATCTATTAACAATATATCTATTCTATTAATCCATCAATTAATTACATTATATAGCTATATTCATTAATCAATTAATCTATAAAGATTACATCTATGTTATTTCATAAATTAATCCATTAATAACGGTCCTTAAAGGCAGGTCTGGGCTCATGAATCACACAAATAATCACGTCACGGTTTGAATAAAGTCACAACAAATATTTAACTTGAACATATTTTCTTGGTGTTTCTGTGTAAATGTGTTTGTAAATGTGTTTGTAAATGTGCGTCTTTTTCGCGCCCGCGCACGATCTCCCGCGGCGGCGCGCACCGAGGTGTGTGTGTTGAGCACCAGCCGTGTCCGTGTCTGGTTCAGAGCAGGACCGGCTCTGGAACCAGGACTCTGAGGCTGGATCAGGGCTCAGACCCCGCGGCCTGTCGCCCCCCGAGGGAGGGTCAGGAGTTCAGCTCGTCCTCCGGTCACTGACACACACTCGGCCTCACGCACTCCTGCGCGCGACTGCAGTACCAGCGAGTGATAACAGAGACTCAAGTATTCGGTTGTGAAAACACGGATCGCGTTACAGTAACACTTGAAATGTAATCTAGATCATAAATCTGTAATGAGATTTAGAAGAGCTGGTTTCACTGGTTTCACTGGATTCACTGGTTTCACTGGATTCACTGGTTTCACTGGATTCACTGGATTCACTGGTTTCACTGGTTTCACTGGTGCTTGTGTAACATTCAGGGCCTCGAGCTCCAGAAACACTGGATTTAAAAGTATGTTGTGACGTGAAAGTCAACAAAATACAACAACGATCCCAGTGATGGAACATTAATTGTAAACGTCATAAAATGAGGAAACTAAATCACAATTAAATATTATTATTGTGAGCAATGTTTTAATGTCAGCATTTGTAAATTATATGTTTTTATTCAGAAATATAATATTAATTTATTTGGTGTTATTTAAACATGAATGAAGCATCAATTCCAGGTCACTATTAATTACAAAGAAATATTATTTTTGTTATTTAATTCTGCATAAACACTTATAATACAGTTATAAATCAAGTATACATTCATCAGTTAGTGACTAAGGTATATGATGCAGCCAAAGTATTTGCAACAATTAATTCGCCATCAATTCACAACATTAAATTAATTAACTTTGTATTTGTCATTTATTTTCCTTCAAACACAAAAACATTATCATCCACCAAAATACTATTTTCTGGTTCATCTCCTGAGAAATATTGTCATGACAGAAATTTAAAAAATGTAAAATGATCTTATTACAATAAATGAGTTTATCTTTCTGTCGGTCAAAACAATTGTAAAAAGTTTATGAACAGATTTGAGACTGATTACTCTGACCCATAACTCCGTGAATTTAACAATTGATTATTGTATATCGATATTGAACTGTACCAGTGATATTTCAAAAGATAAAAAATCCATACATTGAAAATGACAATATGTCGTGAAAGGTCTAAGGTTGAGTGCTTTTCTAGAATCTGTATTTGAACCGCTTCATATTTATTAACATATATATATAATATATATAATATAACATCTTGTTCCTTCTTTTTATTTCTCTTTGTTCTTGTTCTTATTTGTATGAATAATTTTCTGTATTGCTGTGGAATTGGAAAAACAGTCAATAAAGTTCTACCTTACCTTATAATATCTATACAGTATATCTATAATATTTTTGGTTACAATTACTTACTTACTTGAAAGGAAACCAACTTTTCGTATCTGTGTAGTTTCACCTCAAGCATTTTTTTTTAGAAATCGCAGTTAATGAAGAAATATTACTTCTATTTTAAGAACTGACGTTTACACTTATTCAAAATATATAAATATAAAACACACAACATTCAGATTTAAGCCACATTCTCAATTGTTAGCACAAAAGCTAGTCCAGCTAGTTTAGTGTCACCTGTTCAGATGCTTCTTAGATGGCATCGGATCTCAAAGTGGTACTTAAGTACTTTACTGTGTTTACAGTGATTTAAGTGAAACATCAAGTGATGTTCGAGACGTAATGTTCATCTTATTATTCATCATCTCGTCGCTGAAGCGCCGTCGCTCCCGACTCTCAGTGTGTGGCGTTAAAAAGGGAGATTTAGGAGATAATCCCTCCTTTTAAAGCCTCCATTTGTGTAACTGTGTTCGTAATCCGATAGAAACACAAAGTGCTCAAGTTTCCGCGACAAAACTTGTTGCCGGCTTTCGGCCTCTTGATGAAGCAATCGCGTCATTTCACTGCTTTGTTGTGAGATTGTTCGGCTGCGAGTGTGTCATTTCTGTAATGTGTGCGTCTGAGAAGGATTGTAGCTGCGAGTGAGTGTGGAGGTGAATCATAGGAAATACTTTGTTTCTGTGGTGGATTAAAGTAGGACTTTTTGTACACGGAATTAAAATATCTTCTGACTTTTTAAATATTTTCTTTTGCAGCCCAGTTAGTTTTTTTAATCAACAATAACAATAAAGCATTAGCTTAGATGTTTTTCAGTGAGATAGAAAATATACTTCAAGGATTTCCTTGTTTATAAAGCTTTTTTCAAGGTTTTTTTGCAAGTAAAGGCCCAGTCTGTAGT
This sequence comes from Callionymus lyra, assembly GCF_982586985.1. NCBI lineage: Eukaryota > Metazoa > Chordata > Actinopteri > Syngnathiformes > Callionymidae > Callionymus > Callionymus lyra. The sequence continues at coordinate 1,093,547 of NC_141828.1, forward strand.
ATTTATAAAGGTGTTTCTGGCTCCAGCTAGTGTCTAATAGTGTAACTGCAGTGTAGCCATTAAAAATGTTACAATAACAAAACAAGAGAAATAATCTGTTGGTTACGTTCAAAACTACACAAGTCATAATTGTCCACATTTTAACCAATGGTTATAGAATATAAGACAAAATAAATAAGGTGGAAATATTAGTTAGTTCTTGAAAACTAGACTCAAGTCCACAAAGAAATATAAAGATCACAAATAATCTCAAAGGAAAAGAAGATTAAAAGACATTTCTTTTCAGACTCAAAAGTCATCAAAACTTTTCTATTTACGTGTATTTGGTTGAAAAAGTGATGATCTTGGGTCGTGATCGTGAAACTCTTTCTTTATTTGGTCCACTTTGTTTCTCCGGAACACTGCGTCATTGTAGCAGAAGGACGTTCTGGACCTCGGTGCAGACGGACCCCTGCTGGGAGCGGACGCTCCAGATACCATTGCTCTTCCTCCCGCAGACAGGAACCAGTTCAGCAGAAGCAACAGTGCAGTGATAGATTTCCTCGATGCTTCACTGGCCGGACCTTCTGCAAATAGAATCCCCTGCTGTGCTAAAGAAAACAATGTGCTTCTGAGGAGTAAAATATCATCTATCACCGAGCCTGTTAGGGCCCGGCGATGGGAGGACGAACAGGAGGCGGGAGACTCAGGTGGGGGGCTCAGGACTACCTGGTTTTCACATCAGGGTCTTGAAGGATTAGTGGCGTCTCTGAGGCCCACAAGCCACGAGATCAGCACTAAAACTCTAAGTGGATCCATTCCACGCAAACACCACCTTTTTACTGTAGGATCCCATGAACTGAACTCATCATTGAAGGTACAGTTGAGACAGTTTTGGTGAGTTTTATCGATCTGAAAGTATATAGTATATGTTATATATTATATATATATATTCCTGACTGTAAGACACAATTACAGTCCTTCAACTTTCCCATGGTGCTCTGTGTTATTACTCTGCAAGACTTTGTTAGATTAATCCGCCAGACGTAGTATTACTCAGAGAGCATTGTTAGATTACTACGCCTGACGTAGTATTACTCAGAGAGGATCGTTAGATTACTCCTCCAGACGTAGTATTACTCAGAGAGGATCGTTAGCTTCGTCTGACAGACATAGTATTATTCAGAGAGGATCGTTAGATTACTCTGCCAGATGTAGTATTACGTGTTACTCAGAGAGGATCGTTAGCTTAATCTGCCAGGCGAAGTATTACTCAGAGAGTCTGTGTTAGATTAATCTGCCAAGTATAGTATTACTCAGATAGGCTCTGTTAGATTACACTGTTAGGTGTCATAGTATTACCTTCGGAGGCTCAGTAGTATTACTCCTCTAGGCTCCCTGGTATGTGACATTTACATTTGACACGTAAGGTTTTTACTGACTTAGTTACTTAGTTCAATGATCTTAGTCCAAAGGTAACAACAAACAGTTATTATCGCTCAAGGTCAGAGGTCGTCTTTACTCCTTCAGAGATGAGTTACTGACACGAAGACTTCTTCAATTCCTACATCGTTTTCTTACACAAGCAGTGATAAAAACACCAGCAATGATTCAATTATAATAATATCATATGTGGTTCAAGTTATTTTGATAAACCTACTTTAGCTCAGAACTGTTCCATCAATATTACTCCACACTCCCCTTGTATTACTCCGCTAGGCACCGTAGTATTACTTCCTGAGACTGTATTACTCTTCAAGGCTACGTTCTGATAGTAAGAAGCAGCTCAACCCTCAATACGTCTTATAACCGCCTCTCATAGTTATTAACTGATCACAGTTGTACGTATAGATTTATAAACTATATAAACCGTACAGTGATTGAAAACTCAAGTTTATCTTTCAAGGTGAAAAGTCAAAGCCGCTCAAGGACAAAAGTTTCAGTCGACGTTCAAATTCACGATCTAATCTGAGCACACAGATGGTGCTGCTCATTCATTAGCCGTCACCTCCAGACCCCCCCGTGTCCCACAGAACCCACTCTTGTCTCCCCGTGTTCGACCTGAACGACCGCTCGCCTCGTTTCTTGAGGGATCCCCCCCCACACTCACCCCCACACTCACCCCCACACACACCCCTCACCCCCACACACACCTCCCCTAAAACTGCTGATTTTCCTGGCGACGACCTGTGGGGACGAGCAAAGACACCTCACACATTAGCTATGATAACTAATCTATTAATTTTGAATGATGGCCTCATTAAAAGGTTCAAATATAAGTCTAAGCTTATGTGTTAATGACATGTTAATGCTTCTGTCAATTATAAAGCTCGGCTAATGACACCTGCGACGAGATGATATCGCTGGTTGAAGTCAAACCTGTAATTCCATCTTGCGAGAGGTTAAGTGGAGCATTGATCCCGGGCGGCGGCGGCGGACGGAAGATAAATGCTTCTCCGTGGTGGAAAGTATCTTGTTCTCGTTACAGTTGGTGGAAAGTTACGCCAAGAAATTAAAACTTTCACGTGAGAGTGGCAATATGTCGAGGAAGATGAACGACGGGCTGATCTCGCCGTTCAGTCCTTGACCCTCCCGGAGAAACCACGGCCGTTCGTCCCTCGTCTTCATCAACATCTTCATCAACATCTTCATCAACATCTTCATCAACTTCTTCATCAATTTCTTCATCAACATCTTCATCAACATCTTCATCAACATCTTCATCAACTTCTTCATCAACATCTTCATCAACATCTTCATCAACATCTTCATCAACTTCTTCATCAACATCTTCATCAACATCTTCATCAACTTCTTCATCAACATCTTCATCAACTTCTTCATCAACATCTTCATCAACTTCTTCATCAACATCTTCATCAACTTCTTCATCAACATCTTCATCAACATCTTCATCAACATCTTCATCAACATCTTCATCAACTTCTTCATCAACATCTTCATCAACATCTTCATCAACTTCTTCATCAACATCTTCATCAACTTCTTCATCAACATCTTCATCAACATCTTCATCAACATCTTCATCAACTTCTTCATCAACTTCTGTGTTTTGAAAGTCTTCAGGCGTCAATCCTTAACTCACCAACTGAATCAGGAGAACGTTAGGAACTTAAAAGTCGTAAAACATTGTGCGATTGCTTCATTTTGTTTACCAGGTAACAGAACAAGTCTTAAAGAGTCTGTAAAGGTCTCGCATCTCCCCATAAACAGTCTTGGTTTATGCCATACAATTGTAGCATTTATTGTTGGCTAGACTTCCAAAATACCAAAGAAGGACACCATGAAAAAAACGAATATATCTTTACTTTCAAGATATAAAATCAAATAATATGTTTAAAACTGTTAATAGCGTGAAAAAGAGCAGATATACTTAACTGTGAAGGTTTTATGTGGGCTGGAGAGTCAAGTCAACATCAGGTCAAGGTAGAGGTGGTCCAAGAAAAGCAGACGAACCTCATGAATGTTCAAATACGTCCACTTTTGACGCAGCCTTGTGTGATATACTAGCTTTAAGGATATTTAGTTTTCTATTTTTCATCCTTGCCATATGTTTTGTCATTTCCATTTGAGTCAAATCTATTTTCCCTTTTCTTCAGACCCTGACTTACCTCGGTAACACCAGGTTCTTCAGCCAGTACAGTTTATTCTTTAACAGCAGAGAAGAAAGTATTTTTTGTAAAGAAGTTCTTCAGATTCTTGGACTTATTTGTGTCTTTTACCTGTAGTTCTTTATAAATCTATATCTATTTGCTCTCGGAGCCAGCAGGCAGATAAACCACAGGCGATGGAACATCTCCCTGAAACCAGAAGCAAAAGCAGGCCAACCTCAGGCGCCCCCAGTGGCGATCAGGGGAAGCACCGAGGCCGGGCACCAGGAGGTGGGAGCTGAAGCGCCAACAGGTCAAGGATAACAAGGATAACCAGCAGAGTATCTGCCTGCACGCCCGCCAACCATGCGGTCCCACCTCCTGGGCAGCCCCCGATAGAACGACCACCCCGGCCTTGCTAGCGCCTCACAAACATAGAAGCCACGCAGAAAAACAAGCCAAACTCAAGATAGTCCAGTCTATGGTCAGTCCTTGTACAGTATGGTGGAGGCGTGTAAAACCCTTGTTCTGATGCTGAAGTTGACAGTGAAATCAGGTTCTGTCAGACGGGTGGGCGTCTTGAACAGGCTATTTAACTCCGGTTTGTGATTTTAACTTTTCTCTACCAGGTCTTTAGGGTTGATTTATGATCAGATATTGAATATTTTTGATAGTGTGTGATGAATAGAAGACCAGATAGTATTAAGTTGTTACAATGAGCTTGTTCTGATCGTCAGATCATTTAGCCACTGGGACAGATATTGTAGCTGGTAGGATAGGTGTGGAAATCCATAGTTCAGAACCTCATAACCAACTGCTGAGTTTAGAGATTTGAACCAAGAACATAGAGTGATGGGAATCACCTTGAATAGGTCATAGATTTTTGGTAGAATTGCTAATTTCGGTCACAAAGGTGCCTTTATTTCTGCAAGTGATGAAGGTAAAGGTGATAAAATTAGGTAAGATTAAAAGGTTTGGAGCTTCAACACTTTCAATTTCCGTAGAAGACACAGGTTTCTCTTCTCTAACTCTCTGAGACGACAAAAATGAAATAGTCCGAGGGCTCGTTTTAAGAAAACAGATTTGTTTGGTCATTTAATTTGAGACGATGGATGTCTGGACCGAACCAGTGGTCGGTTTGACGCAGCAACACCTGAAAGTTGAGCTGGTTAAAAGTGAAAAAGACGAGGAACCTTGAGTCAGCGGGGGATTTACTGCCGGGGCGATATGCAGATGTTAATTAAATGATTATTGGATTTGCATTCAGATTTATGCAGGATGTTAAATCTTATCTGCAAAAGGTGCGGCGCCATCCCGAGCCCTCCTGATGCCGACCCGTCCTCGTGTCATATGGCGTTCATATCATCAGCCGCTGCCAGCTGTGCGATCAGTGGGATTGATCTGTTGGCAGCAGGAGCGTATTCATCAATCCTCTTCCTGTCTTGTTACCTTCCTCTCGCAGCCCCCGCCTCCCTCGCCTTCATCTCCCTCCATCTTTTAAGAACCATTACTCTCGGCCGCCGTCCTCTTTGTGATCCTCTCTCTGTCCGAGCAGACTGTCTCAATGTGAAATCATGGTTAATGTGCCGTGACAATCTGACACGACGCACAGTCCAGGCCCGGCTCCATCTGGTTTCAATTTAATTTGGTCCGGGGACGGAGGCGAGGGAGGTGCTGATGGTGGTGGAGGGGACGAGATGAAGGGGGGACCGGGCGGACCAGATGAAAGCCTGGTATGTTACTCACCGCGGAATTGTCTCGCCATCCGTCCCCAAATTGCCTCCTCTTTTCTCCTCGCCGTGGCATTATCTCTCTCCTCCTCGCCTCGAAAACTGGTTTGAAATAATGGCCGTTCGATCAAAGGTCTCCAAAAATATGTTAAAGATCTGCGCGAGGACCCCTCACGGCTCATTAGGACCATTAGACGGCAGAGACCGTGTGTGTCGAGCGGACGCAGGAGGCGTTTGGCGGTGCGAGGAGTTAATGGGGACATCTTCTTGCAGTTTGATCTCGTCCGAGCGAGCTGGAAGACACGAGACCATTACTAAACGGCGGACCTGTTAAGAGCAATTTTCCTAATTACGGCGATGGAGTGATGTGTCGGTTGTTGCAGCCGACGTGTCGCCCATCAGACGCAAAGTGTTAACTCTTTAATGTGACTAACTAACAGGCCTCGCTTAGGCCTAATGACTTAATGGAGGTAATGATGTAAGAAAAGCCACATGTGTGGAAGCTTTAAGGGGCAGCGAGGCGGCAGGATGAGATCACCGGAGCAGGTTCCAGGTCTGGATCCTGAACACACTGCAGTGTATTTGTTGTTCTTCAGATGCTGTCGGTGACCAGGCTCCCGGGTCGAGACTCTGCCGACCCCATATTGTGAAGAAGAATATTATTATTATTAACTACTCTAGAAAACCTTCACAATTCTTACAAATATTTCTAGGTTGACACGAAATGTTCTGACTTTTATAAACGTGTGATACAAACATGTTTCTTTTTCTTGGCCCTTCTCAGCCCAGGATGACAAACTTCCAGATAATCTTCAAGATAATCGTTTGTTCTGAGGTTCGTTCAAAGTGAGTTTTTCTGCTCTAGACAATCTTTTCCTTTTATAAATGTCATTTTGTAGACACTTTCAAACATTCCATTTTACTTTTTATAACTATTGAGTCAGTATGTTCTCCATGTGTTGTGTGGGTTTACTCCGGACACTCCGGTTTCCTCCCACAGTCCAAAAACATACAGAGGTTGATTGAGAACTTTGGCCGTAGGTATGAGTGTGTGTGTGAAGGTTGTGTGTCTTTGTGTGTCCTGAGACAGACTGGTGTCCTGTCCAGGGTGTCCCCTGCCTCTCGCCCTATGATACTGGGATAAACTCTAGTCTGTCAGCGATAGAAAATGAATAAATGAATTTATATGAAAGGAAGGTTTAACTTTTCTGTTTATATGTATGAAGAGAATACATTCGTCTTCGTACGCAGCTATGTTTCTGGTGACAATTTCTTCTTGTCGTGTATGAAAATGATGATTTTTGTTCACCGTTTTACCTTTATTATTATATATAATATTATTATTATATTATTATATTATTATATTACTATATTTATACTTGAAAATAAATAAATGACTGTTTAAAATGTTACTAATTATTGGTCCAGGGAACTTTCAGGATCACAAATGATTAGGGATTCAGTGAAATGAAGTCAGAATAAAAAAACAAAAACAAAACGTTACCTTCTCCGAAGAACAAAACGCCAAAATACAAATTGATTCGATTAATAGCTATAACTGTGTATAGATAAACATATAACAGATATATCGTATATAATAATGTTTAAATATAGAAATAATGTGCATATCGAGCTGTGGAGTGACTTTGTGGTAATGTGCCACAAACGAAAGCATAATTTAAAAGTAGTTTGAAGATAGATTAGATATTAAAAAGTATTACATTTTTAAATTTTACTTCTTCCTTATCCTTTTTCGAACTACAGGGTTTTGTTATGTTTTCTTTTTTATTCTCCTTTTTGTTTCATTGGTGTTTGTTTATTTTTTTGTGTACAAAAAATGTACACATTTTTTATTTGAAATAAATAAGTTTATTCATTCATTCATAATCATCAAACAATGCAAAATACTAAATTAATCTCTGTAGATGAAAACCATCAACAATCTTTGAATTGCAATTCATCATTTTATGTATACGTTTTTTGGTCCCATTTCTAGTGCGACACAAATTTTTCCCACCAAAAATCTGTCACTCAAAAACTAAACTCTGTTAGTCAAAATTTTGCAAGCGAAATTCCGGAGAAAGAAGCGACTCACCTGTAGCCTCGACTTTAGACTTTCAAGTCCCTGTTGCAAGAAGTTTCTAAAACTGAAAAAAAGGCCAAAAAAACATTGATTATTCCATTTGTTTTTCACTCGTCGCATTGTTTTTTACGATGATTGCAAAAATGTTTCTGGCTTTAAGGACAAGATTTTTGCTGATGATTCTGGTGTATTTTTAAATTTCATGAGTGCGGGCAGAGAAAGGGACTTTTTTGTTTTATAACAGATGGTTAAGGAATCACATCCGATCGTTAAGATGGAAAAGATTCATAAAATATCACCAAAAATACGAATAAAATTTGAATCAAAGATGTTCAGGAAAAAACAGATTTCTTTATGTGGGTCAGTTTCAATCCTTCCGTGGCTGTTTGTGTGTTTTTCCTCAGCATGACTTCAGGAGCCACTTGTCGAGATGGAAACTTCTCAGCGGTGATGGAACGGCGGAAAAAGGAAACCACTTCCTCCAGTTTTCTCTCAGCCAGTGAAAACATCTCCTCGTTTTTGGGTCGTCATGTGTGTTCAGATCTTCTGTGGATCGAGTCATGTGAAGGTCTTCTCAGGTGTTTGTGTGTATTCTTGTGCATGTTCATCTCCTCGTTCCTCGAGACTGTAGAGACCTCTCCTGTATAGACCTCACCTGTATAGACCTCACCTGTATAGACCTCACCTGTAGAGACCTCTCCTGTATAGACCTCACCTGTAGAGACCTCTGCTGTAGAGACCTCACCTGTAGAGACCTCACCTGTACAGACCTCTCCTGTATAGACCTCACCTGTAGAGACCTCTCCTGTACAGACCTCTCCTGTATAGACCTCACCTGTAGAGACCTCTCCTGTATAGACCTCACCTGTAGAGACCTCTGCTGTAGAGACCTCACCTGTAGAGACCTCTCCTGTACAGACCTCTCCTGTATAGACCTCACCTGTAGAGACCTCTCCTGTATAGACCTCACCTGTAGAGACCTCTCCTGTAGAGACCTCACCTGTAGAGACCTCTCCTGTACAGACCTCTCCTGTATAGACCTCTCTTGTAAAGACCTCTCCTGTATAGACCTCACCTGTAGAGACCTCTGCTGTAGAGACCTCTCTTGTAGAGACCTCTTCTGTAGAGACCTCTCCTGTAGAGACCTCACCTGTATAGACCTCTCTTGTAAAGACCTCTCTTGTAGAGACCTCTCCTGTAGAGACCTCACCTGTAGAGACCTCTCCTGTATAGACCTCACCTGTAGAGACCTCTCCTGTAGAGACCTCTCCTGTAGAGACCTCTCCTGTAGAGACCTCACCTGTATAGACCTCTCTTGTAAAGACCTCTCCTGTAGAGACCTCTCCTGTAGAGACCTCTCTTGTAGAGACCTCTCCTGTAGAGACCTCTCTTGTAGAGACCTCTCCTGTAGAGACCTCACCTGTAGAGACCTCTCCTGTATAGACCTCACCTGTAGAGACCTCTCCTGTAGAGACCTCTCCTGTAGAGACCTCACCTGTAGAGACCTCACCTGTAGAGACCTCTCCTGTAGAGACCTCACCTGTATAGACCTCTCTTGTAAAGACCTCTCCTGTAGAGACTTCTCCTGTAGAGACCTCTCTTGTAGAGACCTCTCCTGTAGAGACCTCTCTTGTAGAGACCTCTCCTGTAGAGACCTCACCTGTAGAGACCTATCCTGTATAGACCTCTCCTGTATAGACCTCTCTTGTAAAGACCTCTCCTGTAGAGACCTCACCTGTAGAGACCTCTCTTGTAGAGACCTCTCCTGTAGAGACCTCTCCTGTATAGACCACACCTGTAGAGACCTCTCCTGTAGAGACCTCTCCTGTATAGACCTCTCTTGTAAAGACCTCTCCTGTAGAGACCTCTCCTGTAGAGACCTCACCTGTATAGACCTCTCTTGTAAAGACCTCTCCTGTAGAGACCTCTCCTGTAGAGACCTCTCTTGTAGAGACCTCTCCTGTAGAGACCTCACCTGTAGAGACCTCTCCTGTATAGACCTCTCCTGTATAGACCTCTCTTGTAAAGACCTCTCCTGTAGAGACCTCACCTGTAGAGACCTCTCTTGTAGAGACCTCTCCTGTAGAGACCTCTCCTATAGAGACCTCTCCTGTAGAGACCTCTTCTGTAGAGACCTCTCCTGTAGAGACCTCTCTTGTAAAGACCTCTGCTGTAGAGACCTCTCCTGTACAGACCCCTCTTGTAGAGACCTCTCTTGTAAAGACCTCTCCTGTAGAGACCTCTCCTGTAGAGACCTCTCTTGTAAAGACCTCTCCTGTAGAGACCTCTCCTGTAAAGACCTCTCTTGTAAAGACCTCTCCTGTAGAGACCTCACCTGTAGAGACCTCTCCTGTAGAGACCTCTCTTGTAAAGACCTCTCCTGTAGAGACCTCTCCTGTAGAGACCTCTCTTGTAAAGACCTCTCCTGTAGAGACCTCTCCTGTAGAGAACCCTCCTGACCTCTCCTGACCCCCACTCTTCACCTCCACCATGACGTGTCGGGCGATGGACGGACGTCCTGACCTGCCGCCCGGTGCTTGTCTCCTCCCGAGGGTGAGATCCTACTCGGCGTGCAGCTGAGGAAACATCACCTTGTTTCCTCCTAGATGTCAGGAACTCCTGCTCGTCCCCCACGATCCCGGTGGAGAGCGATGGACGAGGCCGCAGAGATCCAGACCAGGACTCCCACGTCATCCATCCAGGTCTGTGCTCCGGCGACGTTCCTGGTCCACGTGATCGGAAGAACTGGATCTCCTCCTCTGTGACGTTTATGCTAAGAGCCTCAGGAAAGAGATGGATGGAGATGTTCGATCGGGCTCCCACACCAGGGTCAATAAGACCAGGTGACCTCAACCATCATAAACCAGTCAGCGCGAGCCACCGCGGATTGATTCAACTCATAACTCGATTTGAGACGACTATAAAAATCGGAAAGGGTGTAAATCTACGCCGACGACATAATGTGGAGGAAATCAAGAAGTTCTTAATGACCGGCTTTTTTTTTTTTCCACGTGACCCCGAGACTGGACGACTATTGACGTCTTTGATCGGGCGACACACACACTTTTCTGATTAGCGTCGAGATCACGTGACTCTGGTCTTATCACGTCAGATCTGCACAGAAACACAGAATCCACTTGAGATAAGTCGCCGGGGCTTCCAGGGGGTCGAGGCCAGCGATATCCGAGCCACATGTGAGCCACTTAAGAAATAACGACCTTATTCAATTAAAGATGCCAGGAGCTAATGGCGGCTGTTTTCAGCGGCAATTACGTCCGCTTTGGTGATTTTCAGACGTTTGAAGTTTTTCAAGTAACACGAGTCGTCGGAGACGTCGTTGTTTTCTTTGGTTTAGGATCAGATGATAAGAGAAAAGGTCAGATTATTAACTGATTTATTATCTTGTTCTTTCTCTTTATTTCTCTTTGTTCTTCTTCTATTTTATTTGTATTTTTATGAATAATTGCTGTATTGCTGTGTCTAATTGGAAAAAAACAATTTCCCGAAGGAGACCTCCTGATGGATCAATAAAGTCCTACCTACTTATTTATATACTTTTTGTTTGATGACGTTTCAGTAGGATTTGATGACATCTTTAATTAAAAGAAAGACATATTAGCTATACAAAGATAGTAATTGTTGACCAGGATATACACAGAACATAAATAAATAATTTTAATTATGTCCATCCACATTTTATACATAATAATAATAATAAATAGTGATTAAAAAAGCGAATAATTCATATATAATTAATAAACTATTAGGCAAATACATTGATGCAACTTTGACCCTTTTTAAAACTCATCTTTTCAAACTGGTGTATTCTCTGTAACACTTGTCTTTTAATTTCCTTGTTTTATCCCTTTAAGAAACTTTGGTATCTTTCTTATTAAACTTCTGTTTTACTCTTGTCTTTTTCACTGTTTTATTATAATAAGTTTGTATTTTGTCCTAGTGTGTCTTGAAAGGCGCCTAATAAATTAAAATGACTTATTATTATTATTTAAAGAACGATTGAAGTCATGAAAATTGATGCCCATATCATAGGACCTTATATAATAATAATAATAATCATCATCATAATAACAATAAAAATAACAATAAAAATAACAATAACAATAACAATAACAATAACAATAACAATAACAATAACAATAACAATAACAATAACAATAATAATTAACAAATTGTATTATATAAAACCTCTCAGACAATCAATGTCTCAGGTTGATTTAATTCAAAAACATTAATTTAAAAATACATATAGTAAAAAAGTATGTTAAAAACAGCGCAATATTAACAACAATATGATAAAAGATCAATTCCCTTGTTTAACATTATTAGAGTAAATCACAGTAACATTATTTAAAGACTTTATAAGTATGTTTTTAAATGGATTTAAAAGAGATTTACCTGCTTCATCCTTTTTAAATATGTATTATACTACTGTGATAATACATTCAATCATTTCCCTTCACTGATACGTTTCTAGTGTCCTGGTGTCTGCGCTGACAGGAGGCTCGGAGCGCCTTCAGCATCAGTGTCCGCTGGAGAGATTCCTCGCGTCGCACCGACGTCGCTGGACGACGGCCAACAGCTCGAGCTGCTTTTTGGTGTTTAATTAGGTCGTAGTCGAGGGAAATAAAGATCAGAAATATGAGACGTGCTCAGGGATGTTCGTCCACAGAGTTTAACGCTTTTTAAAAACACAAAATCACTATCAAAATGATAAAAAATAATAATGATTGATAAAAACCTGACAAATCTTTGTGCAAGTATTTAAAAACACTAGAGGAATTGTACGACTGATCTTCTTATGCTTTTCATAAACAACAAGTCTGCAGGTAATGTTCACAGACAAGGTAGTACCTTGTTGGAATACACTGTAATTTAATAGAGCTTAATATTTGTCTAAATGCTGAAGGCACTACATCTACTACTACTTCTATTACTACTTATTCTACGACTTATTTTACTAATTCTACAACTCTTTATACTTATACTACTAACTCTTCTACTACTTATTCTACGACTACTATTTCTACTACTAATTCTAAAACATCTACTTCTAATACTCATTCTACTCCGACTATTTCTACTACTAATTCTAAAACATCTACTTCTAATACTTATTCTACTCCAACTACTACTTCTTCAACTACTTCTTCTACTTCTGCTACTTCTACAAGTAATTCTTATTCCTGGTCTGGAAAAGCGCTCTACAAATATAAATTACTTACTTACTTACTTACTTATTCTACTACTTATTCTACTTCTGCTACTTCTACTACTACTTCTACTACTTATTCTAATACATCTTCTTCTATTACTTCTCCTACTTATACTATAATTCTACTACTACTTATCCTTCTACTACTTCTTCTACTCCGACTACTAATTCTACTACTACTCATTCTACTTCTGCTACTTCTACTACTAATTCTTATACATCTTCTTCTACTACTTTTTCTACTTGTACTTCTACTACTTATTCTAATATATCGTCTTCTACTACTTCTTCTACTTCTACTACTAATTCTACTACCACTTCTCCTTCTACTATTAATGATTATACTACTTCTACTACTTATTTTACTACTACTAATTATACTTTTACTTCTACTACTTTTTAACTTACTTACATACTAAAACTTTCAAAAAGCATTTCAGTTTATTCAGCAGATTCAGCATCACACTGTATTTTCTTCTGGATATGTTTATTTTCTCGTTAATTTTTACAACCGTTAATAACCAGGAACTTTGGTGGACAATATAACGGTATCACAGGTACGATCTTCGTTCTCATTGCCATGTTATCAATGAAGAGAATGTGACCAGGAAAGGTTTTGTATCTATTTATGTATTTCAAATCCTAAGGTTTCATCTTCCTGTCAGAAACTTCTCGGGGATGATTTGAATGAAACACTATTTCTTGGCCAGAACTCCTTGAGTTAACATTGACTGATTTGTTCCTGCTGCCTCCACTTTAAAGAGATTTAATAGATGTTCTTGCATTTCTGTCAATGTTCTCCTCAGCGACCAGCGTGCGGCTGCTGGCAGCTGCTCAGCTTCCTGTCAGCTCGCCGCGGGACCTCGGCGTGGATCGCAGGAGCGGCGAGGAGGCGAAGAAACAAAGAGCGAAGAGGAGGACGAGGAGGAGGAGAGGTGAGGAGGAGCCGGAGGGGGGGAGCGACGGAGGAGAGGAGCCCGAGAAGACAGATGCCACCACTGCAGCCGTGGCATTGTGGGATATTAATAGTCCGGAGCCACCTTGTGCCAGGCTTATCGGGGATTGAGACGCCGCCACGCTGGGCCACCGGCTCACGCTAGCATCAAAATGAATCGAGCCGAGGTGTGAAAACAAATGCAGCTGGTCGCACGAGGCTCTGGTAAACAATGAACCAATGAGATGCAAACACACCCACACTTTATTGATTTATCATCTGTTCATGTTGTAGATTGTGTGATACTGAAAGGCCTTTTACATGAAACAAAATTATTTTTCCAACAGTAAAGCTCTGTCGGCTCTTCAACTGGCGCTCTTTGTT